>NC_084611.1:56331778-56466778 GCF_033978795.1 Nerophis ophidion | reverse complement strand
GCAACTAAACTCTTCCAGACTGTGCGATCTGTAGCGAGGTTTCCCCGGTTGTCTCCATCAATGGTGCCTTTCTTGAGATTTTACTCCTGCTTGTCTTTATATCGTTTACATTGGCCTCCATGTGTGTCCATTCATTAAGATGCAAATGGGGGTAAAAAAAAGTTGTTTGGGCAGGCGGTGAATAGGTATGCGTAATAAATGCTCGTCCATTCATCCATCTTCTTCCGCTTATTCGAGGTCGAGTAGCGGGTGAAGGAGCCTTAGCAGGGAAGCCCAGACTTCCCTCTCCCCAGCCACTTCGTCCAGCTCCTCCCGGGGGATCCTGAGGCGTTCCCAGGCCAGCTGGTTGACACAGTCTTCCCAACGTGTCCTGGGTCTTCCACGTGTCCTCCTACCGGTCAGACGCAACCGTAACGTTCGGGTGGCATCCTGACCAGATGCCCGAACCACCTCATCTGGCTCCTCTCCATGTGGAGGAGCAGCGACTTTACTTTGAGCTCCGCCCGGATGACAAGAATTTCTCAACTTATCTCTAAGGGAGACCCCCGTCACCCGGCGGAGGAATCTCATTTTGGCCGCTTGTACCCGTGATCTTGTCCTTTCGGTCATAACCCAAAGCTCATGACCATTGGTGAGAAAGGGAACGAAAATCGACCGGTAAATTGAGAGCTTTGCCTTCCTGCTCAGCTCCTTCTTCTCCACAACGGAACGATACAGTGTCGACCTCACGATCCAGCCTTCCCTCACTCGCGAACAAGACTCTGAGGTACCTGAACTCCTCCCCTTCAGAAATATCTCCTCCCCAACCTGGAGATGGCGCTCCACCATTTTCCATCCAACGTAACTGATTTGTAAAAATCATTGTCTAAATGGTCGTAAAATCTGCTTGCTCCAAGACACTGATGTTTGTTTGTTTATATCGTCAACTCATGCCGAACATCTTGCGTGGACAGCGTGGGTGGTACAGCTCAAGACTTTTCAGGTCATGTTTATATGTGGTCCATGTGATCAGCAGCAAACTTTAAATGAGTCTTAAGGTGTCGCTTCTGGAGCAAGGGCTTTCTTCTTGCATGGTAGCCTCTCAGTCCATGACGACGCAAAACACGGTTGACTGTGGACACTGACACCTGTGTTCCAGCAGCTTCTAATTCATTCCAGACCTGCTATTTGGTGGTTCTCGGTTGGGTCTTGATCATCCCGACCAATTTTCTCTCAGCAGCAGGTAATAGCTTGTGTTTTCTTCCTGATCGTGGCAGTGACAAAACTGTGCCATGCACTTTATACTTACAAACAATTATCTGCACAGTTGCTCTTAAGACCTAAAGCTGCTTTGAAATGGCTCCAAGTGCCTCTCCTGACTTGTTCAAGTCAATGATTTGTTTTTTTCAGATCTGTACTGAGTTCTTTTGACTTTCCCATTGTCGCATTTGTAACCGAGTCTAATGACTGCATCACATTAACCCTTTTTAGATGGACTCAGAGAAGTACATGTGCCTCACAATATGAAGTTCATAGGTTCGATCTCTGGGCTCTGGGTTTTTTTGTGTGAAGTTTGCATGTTCTTCACCGTGACTGCGGGGGTTCCCTCCGGGTACTCCGGCTTCCTCCCACTTCTAAAGACATGCACCTGGGGATAGGTTGTTTGGCAACACCTAATTGGCCCTATTGTGTGAATGTGGGTGTGAATGTTGTCTGTTTGTCTGTTTGCCATGCAATGAGGTGGCAGCTTGTCCAGGGTGTACCCCACCTTTCGTCCAAATGCAGCTGAAATAGGCTCCTGCACTCCCCGCAACCCCAAAAGGGACAAGCGGTAGAAAATGAATGGATGGATGGATATATGTGTGTAGAGACAGTACTGGCCAAAAGTTTGGACACACTTTCTAATTCAATGGGTTTCTTTTATTTTCATGAGATTCACCTGAAATGGTTTTCACTACACAACTGTGCTTGAAGCTCATCGAGAGAATGTCAAGAATCTGCAAAGCAGTAATTAGAGCAAAGGGTGGTGGTTTTGAAGAAACTAGAATTTAAAACATGTTTTCAGTTATTTGTTCTCGAAATAGGTAATAGTGGATCATGATCAGTGCAGCGTCTGCATTGATGTGAACTCTTCATTGGTCTGTCATGGTGAAGAAGGATCTGAGCTGGAAGGCAAAGCTCTTTAATTACCAGTCAATCGTTCCTCACCTATGGTCATGAGCTTTGGGTTGTGACCGAAAGGACAAGCAGCCAAAATGAGTTCCCTTCCTCGGGTGGCAAGTATCTCCTTCAGAGAAGAAAGAATAATTTTTGGTGATTTAACCCCCAATTCCAAGCAGGAAAGTGATGGGTCCCATTTTTATAGTCTTTGGTATGACTCGGCCAGGGTTTGAACTCACAGCCTACAGATATCAGGGTAGACACTCTAACCACCAGGCCACTGAGTAGGTGGTACTAGTAGATAGGGCTAGAAGCTCTGTCATTTGGGAGGCACTCGGGCTCAGGCATCTGGTTAGAATGCCCCCCGGAAATCTTTATGGGAATGTGTTCAGGGTACAAGTCCAACCAGTGGGAGGGCATGGGGAAGACCCAGGACACATTAGAGCAGTGTTTCTCAATTACTTCTGTTACACGTACACCACCTGAGGAAGAAGAAAAGATGTTGCCACCCCCACCCCAATCTTTGCCACAATTATAAACATTTTAATTAGTCTATGAAGAACCTCTCTAAAAAGCATGGTGTCCTTATTAACATGAACGAAAACAAAGAAATATGAAAATCAGTTTGTGCTGAAAACAAAGTTTCATTGTATTTGTGCAATGACAAGAAAGACCTACCTACCAACATACCTACCTACAACAAAGAATAATTTAAACATTGTGTTTTAGTCTATAACTGAAAAGGTTAATTTGCATCAATTTGCCTCCTAAAATTAAACAGGTGTTATACCTCTATTTAACCTTGAACCATTTGAAACGGCAAACAAATCAAAAATCAATAACACATTTAAGTTGATCAGCAACATTAATTCAAAGGCACAATGAATACAAACAATGTAATGTACACTATAAAAATGAATAAAACAATTTGGTGTGATTTCTTTTTTTTTTTGTTAAAATGAGGAAGTCAGGATTAACACCTACGAAGAACACATTTTCCATAGTGAGGTTTGTAATATGATACCTTATGATACTGATAAAGCATGTTCCCCTGGGTCACACTAGCATAGCAACCCGCCCACAGGACTGCGTTAGAGAAACCATGTTTCTTGACTGGCAATTGATGGCCTCAGGAACCCTTGGGAGGAGCTGCCAGAGTAACGGGTTGGAGCAGACCTGTGCAAAATACGACCCCCGGGCCACATGCGGCCCATTAAGATTTTCAACCCGGCCTTGCAGTGCTGTTTTCAAATTACCATAAGCTTTGAACTATAGAAAGTGTTTCAATGGTCGAAATCTGCACTTTTGAGTTTAATACTGTCATGTCTTTGTGATCATGTTCTGTTTAGTTATGTTCTGTTTTAGTTTTGACTCCATTAGTTCCTGTTTTTGCGCACCCCAGTTTGTTTTAGTTTCAAAGACAACCATTAGTTTCACCTGCCTCATTTGTTTGGACTCACGCACCTGTCAATAATCACAGCACCATTTAAGCCTGTAGTTGCCAGGCAGTCAGCCTGGCGACATCACCCTCTACACATCCTTGATACCTGATTGCTCACATCTTTTCATATATTCATGCTTTTCACATCACATTAAGTGTTTTCGTTTTTGTTGTCCATAGTTCTGCCATTGTGCAAGTTTTTGTTTTCAGAGCCAAGTTTTGAACCTTCGCTGAGAGCGCCTTTCATTTGTTCCTTTTTTGAGTTAATAGTAAAAGATGTCTTTACCTTCACGCCATGCCCGTTCCAATCACTTTGCACCACGGGAAAACAAACCGCGTCATAGTCCACGTCATGACAAATACGAGTTATCAAGGTAATCTACGTCACAGCAGCTCAGACCAGGAACTAAGCAGAGTGGGCAGCGTTTGCTCCAATTTGCCTGTCAGAAACTGATTTTTACAACAAATGTATGCATAAACCCGGAGTTGGGGCACGATGGCGAGCGCCTGGTGGTCGGGCCTGTCCCCATGGGGCCCGGCCGGGCACAGCCCGAAGAGGCAACGTGGGTCATCCCTCCAATGGGCTCACCACTCATAGGCGGGGCCATAGAGGTCGGGTGCATTGTGAGCTGGGCGGCAGCCGAAGGCAGGGCACTTGGCGGTCCGATCCTCGGCTACAGAAGCTAGCTCTTGGGACGTGGAACGTCACCTCACTGGGGGGGAAGGAGCCTGAGCTAGTGCGCGAGGTAGAGATGTTCCGGCTGGATATAGTCGGACTCACCTCGACGCACAGCAAGGGCTCTGGAACCAGTTCTCTCGAGAGGGACTGGACCCTCTTCCACTCTGGCGTTGCCGGCAGTGAGAGGCGACGGGCTGGGGTGGCAATTCTCGTTGCCCCCCGGCTCAAAGACTGCACGTTTGAGTTCAACCCAGTGGACGAGAGGGTAGCTTCCCTTCGCCTTCGGGTGGGGGGACGGGTCCTGACTGTTGTTTGTGCTTACGCACCAAACAGCAGTTCAGAATACCCACCCTTTTTGGGTACACTCGAGGGAGTACTGGAAAGTGCTCCTCCGGGTGATTCCCTTGTCCTACTGGGAGACTTCAACGCTCATGTTGGCAACGACAGTGAAACCTGGAGAGGCGTGATTGGGAAGAATGGTCGCCCGGATCTAAACCCGAGTGGTGTTTTGTTATTGGACTTTTGTGCTCGTCACAGTTTGTCGATAACAAACACCATGTTCAAACATAAGGGTGTCCATATGTGCACTTAGCACCAGGACACCCTAGGCCGCAGTTCCATGATCGACTTTGTAGTTGTGTCATCGGATCTGCGGCCTTATGTTTTGGACACTCGGGTGAAGAGAGGGGCGGAGCTTTCTACCGATCACCACCTGGTGGTGAGTTGGCTGCGATGGTGGGGGAGGATGCCGGACAGACCTGGCAGGCCCAAGCGCATTGTGAGGGTCTGCTGGGAACGTCTGGCAGAGTCTCCTGTCAGAGAGAGTTTCAATTCACACCTCCGGGAGAACTTTGAACATGTCACGAGGGAGGTGCGGGACATTGAGTCCGAGTGGACCATGTTCCGAACCTCTATTGTCGAGGCGGCTGATTGGAGCTGTGGCCGCAAGGTTGTTGGTGCCTGTCGTGGCGGTAATCCCAGAACCCGTTGGTGGACACCAGCAGTGAGGGATGCCGTCAAGCTGAAGAAGGAGTCCTATCGGGTTCTTTTGGCTCATAGGACTCCGGAGGCAGTGGACGGGTACCGACGGGCCAAGCGGTGTGCAGCTTTAGCGGTCGCGGAGGCAAAAACTCGGACATGGGAAGAGTTCGGGGAAGCCATGGAAAACGACTTCCGGACGGCTTCGAAGCGATTCTGGACCACCATACGGCGCCTCAGGAAGGGGAAGCAGTGCACTATCAACACCGTGTATGGTGCGGATGGTGTTCTGCTGACTTCGACTGCGGATGTTGTGGATCGGTGGAGGGAATACTTCGAAGACCTCCTCAATCCCACCAACACGTCTTTCTTTGAGGAAGCGGTGCCTGGGGAATCTGTAGTGGATTCTCCTATTTCTGGGGCTGAGGTCGCTGAGATAGTTAAAAAGCTCCTCGGTGGCAAGGCCCCGGGGGTGGATGAGATCCGCCCGGAGTTCCTTAAGGCTCTGGATGCTGTGGGGCTGTCTTGGTTGACAAGACTCTGCAGTATCGCGTGGACATCGGGGGCGGTACCTCTGGATTGGCAGACCGGGGTGGTGGTCCCTCTCTTTAAGAAGGGGGACCGGAGGGTGTGTTCCAACTATCGTGGGATCACACTCCTCAGCCTTCCCGGTAAGGTTTATTCAGGTGTACTGGAGAGGAGGCTTCGCCGGATAGTCGAACCTCGGATTCAGGAGGAACAGTGTGGTTTTCGTCCTGGTCGTGGAACTGTGGACCAGCTCTATACGCTCGGCAGGGTTCTTGAGGGTGCATGGGAGTTTGCCCAACCAGTCTACATGTGCTTTGTGGACTTGGAGAAGGCATTCGACCGTGTCCCTCGGGAAGTCCTGTGGGGAGTGCTCAGAGAGTATGGGGTATCGGAATGTCTTATTGTGGCAGTCCGCTCCCTGTATGATCAGTGTCAGAGCTTGGTCCGCATTGCTGGCAGTAAGTCGGACACATTTCCAGTGAGGGTTGGACTCCGCCAAGGCTGTCCTTTGTCACCGATTCTGTTCATAACTTTTATGGACAGAATTTCTAGGCGCAGCCAAGGCGTTGAGGGGTTCCGGTTTGGTGGCCACGGGATTAGGTATCTGCTTTTTGCAGATGATGTAGTCCTGATGGCTTCATCTAGCCGGGATCTTCAGCTCTCACTGGATCGGTTCGCAGCCGAGTGTGAAGCGACCGGAATGAGAATCAGCACCTCCAAGTCCGAGTCCATGGTTCTCGCCCGGAAAAGGGTGGAGTGCCATCTCCGGGTTGGGGAGGAGACCCTGCCCCAAGTGGAGGAGTTCAAGTACCTAGGAGTCTTGTTCACGAGTGGGGGAAGAGTGGATCGTGAGATCGACAGGCGGATCGGTGCGGCGTCTTCAGTAATGCGGACGTTGTATCGATCCGTTGTGGTGAAGAAGGAGCTGAGCCGGAAGGCAAAGCTCTCAATTTACCGGTCGATCTACGTTCCCATCCTCACCTATGGTCATGAGCTTTGGGTCATGACCGAAAGGATAAGATCACGGGTACAAGCGGCCGAAATGAGTTTTCTCCGCCGGGTGGCGGGGCTCTCCCTTAGAGATAGGGCGAGAAGCTCTGCCATCGGGAGGAGCTCAACGTAAAGCCGCTGCTCCTCCACATCGAGAGGAGCCAGGTGAAGTGGTTCGGGCATCTTGTCAGGATGCCACCCGAACGCCTCCCTAGGGATGTGTTTAGGGCACGTCCAGCTGGTAGGAGGCCACGGGGAAGACCCAGGACACGTTGGAAAGACTATGTCTCCCGGCTGGCCTGGGAACGCCTCGGGATCCCCCGGGAAGAGCTAGACGAAGTGGCTGGAGATAGGGAAGTCTGGGCTTCCCTGCTTAGGCTGCTGCCCCCGCGACCCGACCTCGGATAAGCGGAAGATGATGGATGGATGGATGGATGTATGCATAAAAGTGATCATATATCATATTGTAGATGTTTGCAATCATATTTTACTGTTTGTTACATTTTTGTTGTGTTTTACCTGATTGTAAAATATGTCTAAGGAGAAGCTGGTCTGAGAAGTGAAAGAGAAGCAATGTTCATATGTTGTTAATATTCAGTGTTTTATTGTTAATAGTTAATATTGTAAATCCCACTTTCTTTATTTTCATGTACATTTTCGGTGTGTCCCCTTCAGTAAAAAAACTGTAAAATTCCATTTAGTTTTTTTGAGGTGCTCTCTTTTTAGAATTCTATTGGACATTGGGACTTTTGGTATTTGTGTTCCTTAAAAAAAATGGACCCAAACACACATACTGTACAGCAGATTTTTACAGCTAAATGTGTACACTGCAAAAAGACAGTGTTCAAAAACAAGAAAAAAAATACAAAATGAGAGGTATTTTATTTGAACGAAGCAAAATTATCAGCCAATAGAACAAGAAAATTCCGGCTTGTCAAGACTTTCCAAAACAAGTCAAATTATCTAACCTCAATGAACCCAAAAATACCTTAAAATAAGTATATTCTAACTAATAACAAGTGCACTTTTCTTGGTAGAAAAAAAAGAGACCTTTTTGTTCAATATGTTGAAAAATATTCTTAAATTATGTAAATGCTAGTGCCATTATCGTGACATAACGATATGCGCTTGGCATCATGATTTTTCTTTTCATGCTTGAAGTAAGAAATTCCATCCATCCATTTTTCTACCACTCATTCGCTTTGGGGTCGCGGGGGGCTCTGGTGCCTATGTCAGCTACAATCGGGCGGAAGGCGGCATACACCCTGGACAAGTTGCCACCTCATCGCAGGGCCAACACAGATAGACAGACAACATTCACACTCACATTCACACACTAGGGCCAAATTAGTGTTGCCAATCAACCTATCCCCAGGTGCATGTCTTTGGAGGTGGGAGGAAGCCGGAGTACCCGGAAGGAACCCACGCAGTGACGGGAAAAACATGCAAACTCCACACAGAAAGATCCCGAGCCCGGGATTGAACCCTGACTACTCAGGACATTCGTATTGTGAGACAGACGCACAAACCCCTCTCCCACTGTGAAGCCCAGTAAGTAGTAAAGTTTTACTTTTAAAAAGTAGCTTTATACTTGTGAGTGTTGATGACACAGCTTTGCAACAGTTTATATTCTAGTGTCAAGCATGTTTTACTCAATATAGGTCATCAAATCTCAGCAACAGGCTGTAATATCTTACTGAGATCATTTAGGACCAAAACACTTAAAACAAGTAAAACACTAACATAAAATCTGCTAAGTGAGAAAAATGATCTTATCAGAAAGAAAATAAGCAAATATCACCCTTATTTGAGATATTTAATCTTACTTAGATTTCAGTTTTTGCAGTGTATACATAATTATAAAATAATAAAAGGATCAATGAGCTAAACCAGTTCTTTAACAGGTTTGACACAGTGACTCCGACAAGCTTCCAACTATCGTGGGATCACACTCCTCAGCCTTCCAGGTAAGGTTTATTTAGGTGAACTAGAGAGGAGGCTACACCGGATAGTCGAACCTCGGATTCAGGAGGAACAGTGGGGTTTTCGTCCTGGTCGTGGAACTATGGACCAGCTCTATACTCTCGGCAGGGTCCTTGAGGGTGCATGGGAGTTTGCTCAACCAGTTTACATGTGCTTTGTGGACTTGGAGAAGGCATTCGACCGTGTCCCTCGGGAAGTCCTGTGGGGAGTGCTCAGAGAGTATGGGGAATGGGACTGTCTGATTGTGGCTGTCCGCTCCCTGTATGATCAGTGTCACAGCTTGGTCCGCATTGCCGGCAGTAAGTCGGACACGTTTCCAGTGAAGGTTGGAATCCGCCAAGGCTACCCTTTGTCACCGACTCTGTTCATGACTTTTATGGACAGAATTTCTAGGCGCAGTCAAGGCATTGAGGAGATCCGGTTTGGTGGCTGCAGGATTAGGTCTCTGCTTTTTGCAGATGATGTGGTCCTGATGGCTTCATCTGTCCAGGATCTTCAGCTCTCACTGGATCGGTTCGCAATCGAGTGTGAAGCGACTGGGATGAGAATCAGCACCTCTAAATCCGAGTCCATGGTTCTCGCTCCGGAAAAAGGGTGGAGTGCCATCTCCGGGTTGGGGAGGAGACCCTGCCCGAAGTGGAGGAGTTCAAGTATACCTGGGAGTCTTGTTCACGAGTGAGGGAAGAGTGGATCGTGAGATCGACAGGTGGATCGGTGCGGCGTATTCAGTAATGCGGACGCTGTATCGATCCGTTGTGGTGAAGAAGGAAATGAGCTGGAAGGCTAAGCTCTTGATTTACCGGTCGATCTATGTTCCCATCCTCAACAATGGTCATGAGCTCTGAGTTCTGACCGAAAGGACAAGATCACGGGTACAAGCGGCCGAAATGAGTTTCCCCCGCCAGGTGGCGGGGCTCTCCCTTAGAGGTAGGGTGAGAAGCTCTGCCATCTGAGGGGAGCTCGAAGTAAAGCCGCTGCTCCTCTACATCGAGAGAAGCCAGAAGAGATGGTTCAGGTATCTGGTCAGGATGCTACCCGAACGCCTCCCTAGGGAGGTGTTTAGGGCACGTACAACCAATAGGAGGCCATGGGGCAGACCCAGGACACGTTGGGAAGACTATGTCTCCCGGCTGGCCTGGGAACTCCTCGGGATCCCCCGGGAAGAGCTGGACGAAGTGGCTGGGGAGAGGAAAGTTTGGGCTTCCCTGCTGAAGCTGCTGCCCACGCAACCAGGCCTCGGATAAGCGGAAGAAGATGGATGGATGGATGGATGGATGGATGGATCTTTAAAATTTCTGTATAACATGTCCTTCATTTGTTTGGTGTACAGTGTGATTGACTTAGGTGTTCAATGATGTAACATGTTGGTATAAATTCAAACTTGCACGTCTTAGGATCGAAGTTCATGATAAGTAAATTACTTTCTGTTTGTTGCCCTTATTTTTGTGAGTATTTGTATGCATGCACATGTGTTGAAAATCCCCTACCTACAGACAATAATTCCAGAAATAAGCAAGACTTATGAGAAATGAAGTCGAAGGCAACGTGTCTTCGGAGGCTGAATACCAAGTGCTGAGGAAGATTAATCACTGTCTGATTGTATCACGGGTGAAATATTTTAGCAGCATGGCCAGTCAGTCATGCATCAATATCACTCGCTTCGTCGCCGGCGATGGCCTCTGCATTCGCAAGTCAACAAAAGATATGAAACGCGATAAGAAAAAAAAGATGACTCACCAGTAGAATCGTGTTGGGGTGACGCGCTCATGGACAAGCTGCCATTTCCTCCCAAAGTCTAATGAGCTGTACAGCTGTGAATATGAGACAAAAACATGTATAAATGTATGTTGCAACATCCATGCAGCCTCTTATTAGAGTAGTTAGTACACTAGACCTGGGTAAATTTAAGGTTGGGGACCACGTGCGGCCCGTTGAGTTTTTCAATCTGGCCCACCGGAAATTCCCAAATATTTTTTTTACATCTTTAAGATGGAAACTGTAGTTGCCTTTATGATGTGCAGTGATGTTTTCAAATGACCGGGAGTCTTGAACTGTATAAAGTATTTCAATGGTTGGAGTCTGTGCTTTTCCATAATATACTAGTCACTATGGTCATCTAATTAGCTGCCAGGGGTCACCAACCTTTTTGAAACCAAGAGCTATTTCTTGGGTACTGATTAATGCAAAGGGCTACCAGTTTGATACACACTTAAACAAATTACCAGAAATAGCCAATTTGCTTACCTTTGACTCTATGTTGTTATTAATAATTATTGATATTTATCTTTGTGGAAGCACTGATCATCTTAATGATTCCTCACTATAAATATATATAGAAACAGATAAATATCAATGTGCAATACTTTATTTTTATATTTCCTCTAAGTGCATATTTTTCAAAATGAACATTTTCAAATGATCACTTCTAAGACAGTCTTGTGAAATCACAATATCTCATTTTAACTAGCTAGCCACTAACATTTTTTAACAAATCATGAATTACTTTGCACCATGTTTGCACAAATAATAACTCATGTAAAATACAAAAGTCAACTCTCAAATGTTTAAATAAATCATGTCACACTTTGAACTGGACATCAAATCTGTTATCTGTTTCTTTGTCAGTTAGTGGGAATCCTGGCATTGCATGCTGTTAACTAGTGTGATGTACTCTGGTGTGTAACTTGACATTGCAAGTCTGAGTGAGTCTTGCAGATGTGCATCAGTGAGGCGTGTTCTGTGTTTGTTCTTGATGAAGTTCATGTCAGAAAAAGCTAAATCCACAAAGGTAGGTTGAACCAAACAAGCTTGCAACCTTCATAGCTGCTGCGCATACACCACTGTACTTTTCTGTGTCAACAAGGCACCAAAAGTTTGGTGCAGCCTGGTGGGCTTTAAATTTTAAGTTGTCAGGAAAGTAGAGGAAGGAATTTAAAAGGCAAAAAGGTATATGTGTTTAAAAATCCTAAAATCATTTTTAAGGTCGTATTTTTTCTCTAAAATTGTCAATAGGCCAGCGGGCGACTCATCTGGTCCTCACGGGCTACCTGGTAATCTAAGTCACAGCAGCTCAGACATGGCACCAAGCAATGTGGTTGGGGAGTGTTTCCCCAGAGTGTTTCCAGAGCGGCAAGCCTGCAACGGGGGTGTCAGGGACAGACGCGGAAGGAGATTTTTAACGACAAACTTATAAAGCTTATGTCACGGCCCGGGCTGATTGCACCACCAAGAGCAAAAGCTGCGCCGGTGCACAACTGCAATCAATCAGCACTCATCACACCTGTCGTCCTGGGCTTCTTAAGCCAGTGCAGATCTGCGTTCCGGGCCAGAACATAGTTTCCTGTTTTTTTACAGTAAGGACTCAAAGTCAAGCTCTATGCATACTCTCTCTATGTTTCCTTCCCCCCTCCGTGTTTCGCTTGTCTCGTGTCCTCCTTGTCAATCCGATAGCAGACCTCCATTCCCACGTCACTAGCAGTGCGTCTCGTCCCCCCGTGTTCCCTCTGCTTCCCTGACTGCTTCCTGGATCTCGACCTCCCGCCTGGACACGGTTTTGTGATGCCTTGCTGTAGCCCCTACCTCGCTCACCGACCTACGAGGCTGCCTCGCCCTTATTTGGACTTCCGCCCCTCTCGTGCAACACTACTGGTAACACACTACAGTTAATTCACACACATCTTGGATTAGTATACACACTTAATTTATTGTTGATATATATTACATACACTTTTTTTTTTTCTAAATTTGTCCCCTCGAGTCAAAATAATTGCCCAGGCCTGTTGTACACCATAATCTGGAGCTAGTGCTAAACTGCTATTCTTAATACCAACTTTCCATTAAAGTACACAGATACAGTACACTCTTTGTTGTACTTTATATCAATGTCAACAAAAGAGAAAGTCAGGTAGTAATAAACTCTGGACACTTTTGCACATCAATTCCACACAACTCTGATTGTTATGAACCTAAAAAAATAATATCATTAGTATTTAAAACCATTCACACAATGCCGTTAATGAAAAGTCTGTATTGTTTGATGTGGTTAAGAATTTCCCGATAAAACATTTTCAACTTGGATTCAATACTGATATTATTTAGGGACGGAGTGGCACAGCGGGATAGTGGCCGTGCGCAACCCGAGGGTCCCTGGTTCAATCCCCACCTAGTACCAACCTCGTCACGTCCGTTGTGTCCTGAGCAAGACACTTCACCCTTGCTCCTGATGGGTGCTGGTTAGCGCCTTGCATGGCAGCTCCCTCCATCAGTGTGTGAATGTGTGTGTGAATGGCTGAATGTGGAACTAGTGTCAAAGCGCTTTGAGTACCTTGAAGGTAGAAAAGCGCTATACAAGTACAACCCATTCATCATTTATCATTTAATCGGATACGATATCAGCGCGAATTATCGAACATACTAGTGATCGTGTACACCATAATCTGGAGTGATAGTGATAGTGATTATCAGCACCAATATTTGGCATTTTGATGTATATCGGTATTGGTCTATATTTTTTTTTTCTCAACTATAACATAAATCAATCAGCAGATACAAAAAACACATGTAGGCTTTCAGTATTTAATCCAAAATCCAAAACCAGTGAAGTTGGCAAGTTATGTAAATCGTAAATAAAAAGAAAATACAATGATTTCCAAATCCTTTTCAACCTATATTCAATTGAATAGACTGCAAAGACAAGATACGTAACGTTCAAACTGGTGAACTTTGTTATTTTTTGCAAATATTAGCTCCTTAGGAGTTTGATGCCTGCGACATTTTTCAAGAAAAGCTGGCACAAGTGGCAAAAAAGACTGAGAACATTGAGGGATGCTCATCAAACACTTATTCGGAACATTCCACAGGTGAACAGGCTAATTAGGAACGGGCGGGTGCCGTAATTGGGTATAAAAGCAGCTTCCGTGAAATGGTCAGTCATTCACAAACAAGGACGGGGCGAGGGTCACCACTTTGTTAACACATGCGTGAGCAAATTTGTCAAACATTTTTCAACCAGCTATTGCAAGGAATTAAAAAAAAAAACTTAACTGGATTATGGGTTTTATATGAACACAATATGATAAGTAAGGAGTTGATTAGTAATAATAATCATTATTCCATTCTGCTAAGCTGTGCCGTCGTGACCTTCCCCCCACCCACTCCCCTGCACACACCTTCCCTTTCTTTCTCTTCTTTGCAGTGCTGATTGCTGACAGCACGTCTCTTCTGCAACACGACTTGCATTCATTCTTTCCTTTTTTACACCCGCGTTGTGCGTTTTCACCACTGCAACAATCGCACGATGAGCTTCATTTAGCGCGGCGAGTTTGTGATGTTCCGTGATTCAATCAAATTTCAACACGACGGATACGGATGCACATGAGGCTGACAAAAAATATATCTTCACCAAAAATCCACACTTTGTGTAAATTGACAAATCGGAGAAGCATAGTTGTGTAACATGGATGAAAGACATTGTCACCCAGCTGGAAAAATGTCTCACCTATTGGTTACAGCAGTGTTTTTCCAACGTTTTATTTTTTTGGAGCGTAGGCAAATTTTTTTTCATTGAACAAATGCGAAGGCACACCACCAACAGAAACGTGAAAAAATGAAACTCTACCAGGTTTTCAAGAATATTTCAGTTGTGCGGACGCCTTCCTTTTTTGTGGGGACATTGTATTATTGCCATGGCATGTGCGAACACACCCTGTAAGTCTTTGCTGTCGTCCAGCATTTTGTTTTTGAATACTTTGGAACCAGTTCAGTTTTACTTACATTTTGCATAGCCACCCCTATGCTTCAGTGCCTTTTCCTCTCGGGATTTACCATTTTTTCGTTTTTGTTTTAAGCATCACATAACTTTTTCCCTGCCTTTTTTACCTGTGCTCTGCATAGTGTGATCATGACAAACCATCCTCGACCCGTTCCGAATTCCGCAAAGCAAATAACTACCTGCTTTCACCGACTGGAGTACTACGTGGTTACCCTGCCGAGCTCTACACGGCACAGACACTAGACAACAGGTTATAATAATTGATTTGAAAAAATATTTTTTGGACCAATTAGGTGAAGTTGACTTGTCCAGGGTGTACCCCGCCTTCCGCCCAATTGTAGCTGAGATAGGCGCCAGCGCCCCCCGCGACCCCAAAAGGGAATAAGCGGGAGAAAATGGATGGATGGAATTAGGTGAAGTTGCATAAAATCCCACGGCACACCAGACAATATCTCACAGCACGTGTGTGCCGCGGCACAGTGGTTGAAAAACACTGGAAGGAGCCCAGAATTAGCTTTGTTTAAATGTTTGCTATATTTATAAATTCACCCATCCATTTTTTATCGCTTATTCCCTTTGGGGTAGCAGCGGGAGCTGGTGCCTATCTCAGCTACAATCGGGCGGAAGGCGGAGTACACCCTGGACAAGTCGCCCCCTCAGATATTTATAAATCATATAACGTGTTTTCCGGACTATAAGGAGCATTTCAAATCCTTTAATTTTCTCAAAAATCGACATTTCGCCTTATAACCCGGTGCACCTAAAGTACAGAATAATTATGGTTGTGGTACATGGTGTAATGATAAGTGTGACCAGTAGATGGCAGTCACGCATAAGAAAAATTAAACATATACAAATGTGGTGTTGTTTAGTGGCGTCATATTGCAGTCTACATGTATCGCTTATGTGTGACTGCCATCTACTGGTCACATTAATTATAGCATTTAAAAATGATTGATGTAAATTGTTACAAGTTGGTGAGAATCAGCACCTCCATGTCCAAGTCCATGGTTCTTGCCCGGAAAAGATTAGAGTGCCATCTCCGGGTTGGGTAGGAGACCTTGCCCCAAGTGGAGGAGTTCAAGTACCTCACAGTCTTGTTCACAAGTGGGAAAAGTTTGGAGCGGGCCCCTTCCTCTTCCAACTTGAAAAGCGTGATTCATCATTCCAGAGAAGGCATCTCCACTGCTCTAGAGTCCAGTGGCGACGTCTGGAACCGGCCTCTTCCTCTTCCAACATGACTGTGCACCAATGCACAAAATAAAATCCATAAAGACATGGATGACAGAGTCTGCTGTGGATGAACTTGACTGGCCTGCACAGAGTCCTGACCTGAACCCGATAGAACACCTTTGGGATGAAATAGAACGCAGACTGAGAGCCAGGCCTTCTCGACCAACATCAGTGTGTGACCTCACCAATACGCTTTTGGAAGAATGGTGGAAAGTTCCTATAAACACACTCCGCGACCTTGTGGACAGCCATCCCAGAAAAGTTGAAGCTGTAATGACTGCAAAAGGCGGACCGACATCATATTGAGCCCAATGGGTTAGGAATGAGGTGGCACTTCAAGTTCAGCATCGCAACATAAGCTACCTGGATTCGGTTTGGATAAAAAGTCTATAACCTAAAAACAACAGCGCTGGAAGGAGCATAACATGACATGAAGAGAATATGAAATAATTTTAGATACCTAGAGAAAGTAAATAAAAAGTACTTTTATCTCTAACTATGATCAGGATTTCTGTTTAAGTAAGGCCAGCAGAGAAGGACTTGCTGGCCCCGACGGCCCACCGCTGATTAAAATCCATAAACTGCTATAACAGTGATTAACTTTGGCCAAGTTCCAGGAAATTGCATATATTTTACAATGCAAATGTTCATGCTATTTTTAGACACACATCCAGGTGTTTGTGAAATCCCCCTTGTAACACAGGGTTCAATTTGTCAAATAAGCACACATTAAGACTTACTATTGCAATGTGACACTGTACATGTTAAATATGGTATGTCAAATGGTGCAGGCCCAGACGTATAAAGGGGTGAATCTGCCTTCATTTTGTCGTTTGGTCACCGACTGCTGGGGTGTATGGAGCTGAAGTGCTGTTGTCTTAATTGAGAGGCGATGGTCTCGTTATTTGTGTTAGAATAATTGTTTCTAAGTTATCACATAACTTAGAAACGGGCACTCAATGTATCACTTTGTGTTACATTGAGTGCCCGGTGAGACGCAAAAGCTGTCTTTGAAACCTACCAAGAGTAAGGCTTGTAAAACTCCACTGGGTAGGGGGAGAGGCAACATGAAGGTGTTCCTGTTTTCGTTCATGTATGGTAATAAACAGAAATATATTGTCTGACCCAAGAACTACAAAAGCGAAGATGAAGCAGGACCAGACTCCCCTCCAGACGACCTCTTTTTTTTAACTGTTTTACGAACCTCTCTTTGAACTCTTTTACGAACCTCTTTGAACTGTTTTCCACGGCCTTTTCTGTGAACTGATAAGACCCTCGTCCCTTAGAAACAGCTGTTGACATGTGGTCAGAGAATGTCAAAATAAAGGGGGAGAAATACAATCTTTCGCCAGAGCGTGGGTGACTCGGTAAGAGGTTACAGGTCGACACGTTTCTCCTCAATTGAGCCAAATTGAATTCTGTCTCGGTTTAATTCTTTGCTTCTTGTCCTGTTTAATAGATGTCATCAGTGTTTGAACCTGACAATTTGGTTTTTTTTTGGCCACCTTCTGTAAGTATGTCAACAAACTCTGTTGAACTATGTGCTTTGCCATCCATTGAATCAGTCTGATTGTGAGCGAAGGGTTCACATTATCCTTACCCCAATCAGAGGTGAGGAAAATCAGTTGTCAGCCTCCTTTCAAGACTGATCATAGGTATCGGTATCGGCCTTGAAGAAAACATAACTGTCGATCTCTAGCACACAGGCATGTGGTTTGAACTTAATGAAAAAGACTGTAAATAAGCCGGGGGTCAGGGGTCCGCAGGGCAGTGCCCTGGTGGGGGGACAAGGATGGCAACGCCCCTGAAGCTCCTGGTTTTTCAGCAATTGTACATGAGAAAATCTGCAAAAAAAAAGCACCATTTAAAGATGTTTTAGTGTTTAAAGAATTGAAAAAACTATCAACAGAGCCCCATTCATCCGAATGAATCACCATGTCTGTTTCAGTCACTACAGTAATTACAACTTGTGTTCACATCCACAGGAAGCACATGGGTTAGCCTACTCTATACAGTATTTGCAACCTTATTAGTGTTCACTTCTCAGCCACAGATGTTTTATGTAGTTATTTACACACTACTTTGGTTCATTCATACATTACTTTGGCATTTTTGCTTTGAAGGCTCTGACATGAGCCTTCCTGGCACATTTCTGAACAGATTGCATTTTCCTTTTTGTTTCTGCATTAGTGGATTCTGCCTTGATGAGAATCAGCACCTCCCAGTCCAAGTCCATGGTTCTCGCCCTGTAAAGGGTGGAGTGCCATCTTTAGGTTGGCGAGGAGATCTTGCCCCAAGTGGAGGAGTTCAAGTACCTCGGGGTCTTGTTCACGAGTGAGGGAAGAGTGGATCGTGAGATCGACGGGCGGATCGGTGCGGCGTCTTCAATAATGCGGACGCTATATCAATCCGTTGTGGTGAAGAAGGAGCTGAGCCGGAAGGCAAAGCTCTCAATTTACCGGTCAATCTACGTTCCCATCCTCACCTATGGTGATGAGCTTTGGGTTATGACCGAAAGGACAAGATCACGGGTACGAGCGGCCAAAAGGAGTTTCCTCCGCCGGGTGGAGGGGCTCTCCCTTAGAGATAGGGTGAGAAGCTCTGCCATCCAGGAGGAGCTCAGAGTAAAGCCGCTGCTTCTCCACATTGAGGAGCCAGGTGCGGTGGTTCGGGCATCTGGTCAGGATGCCACCCGAACGCCCCCCTAGGGAGGCGCTTAGGGCACGTCCGGCCGGTAGGAGGCTACGGGGAAGACCCAGGACACGTTGGGAAGACTATGTCTCCCGGCTGGCCTGGGAACGCCTCGGGATCCCCGGGAAGGAGCTGGACGAAGTGGCTGGGGAGAAGGATGTCTGGACTTCTTTGCTTTGGCTGCTGCCCCCACAACCCGACCTCAGATAGGCGGAAGAAAATGGATCAATGGATGGATTCTGCTTTGGATTTTGTAGCCAATTTATGTCTCTTCAACTCCCTCTCCACGTCTAACTGCCCCAAATATAAAAATCATAAAGAGTACAAGCAATGTTTATTCTATTAGCTTACTTCCTTTGTC
Source organism: Nerophis ophidion (assembly GCF_033978795.1). Lineage (NCBI taxonomy): Eukaryota > Metazoa > Chordata > Actinopteri > Syngnathiformes > Syngnathidae > Nerophis > Nerophis ophidion. The sequence goes on along the minus strand of NC_084611.1, from coordinate 56,447,985 downwards.
TGAATAGCCATTTGCGATGTATAGCATGAAATAACAAATATCTTGCAGTCATGTTGCGTATGTTTGAAAATGATTCAACAATTCAATGTCAAAACATAAACAGTAGAAATCCATCCATCCATTTTGCACCGCTTGTGCCTTTTGAGATTGCACGGGGTACTGGAGCCTATCTCAGCTGAATTCGAGTGGAAGGCAGGGTACACCCTTGACAAGTCACTATATAATGAACCAAATGTCAGCTTCTGTCTTGTTGTAAAACACCAAATAAATTAAATGTAGCATTCAGACACAACATGTCTGCCACAATCATGTGTGTTCTATTATGTGTATTCCTCCTCTTCCCTGTCGTGAGCAATTGTGATTTGTGCTTACAAGGTAAACCATTAAAATGAATGTTTCCGGCATTGTTTTATCCAGACGCACACATTTGTCCGGATGTGGCCAAGTAGACGCATTGTCGGTTTCCTGGACGTCCTCTACATTTTGAGCCGAGGCACAGTTTTTTTATTGAAAAAATCCAAAGGCACACCACCAGCAGAAATCATTAAAATATGAAACTCGATATTGACAATAATAAGTCATCAGATATGACTTTAAACCATAACCAAGCATGCATCATATAGTTCTTTTCTCAAAGTAGGTGTACTGTCACCACCTGTTACATCACCGCCTGACTTATTTGGACTTTTTTGTAGTTTCTTGTGTGTCGTGTTTTTAGCTCTTGTCTTGCGCTCCTATTTTGGTGGTTTTTCCTGTTTTATTGGACTTTTCCTGCAGCAGTTTCATGTCTTTAAGTGCCATTCCCCTCATTTGCTTTGTTTTAGGGAACCCACGCAGTCCCAGAGAGAACATGCAAACTCTGCACAAAACTAAATGGGCCCTAGTGTTTGAATGTAAGTGTGAATGTTGTCTGTCTATATGTGTAGGCCATGCGACTTGTCCAGGGTGTACACCGCCTTCCGCCAGAATGCAGCTGAGATAGGCTCCAGCGACCCCCGGCAACCATACTAGCCAACCTTGAGACCTCTGAATTCGGGAGATGGGGATGGGATAGCGGGGGGTGTACATATTCAAGTATTTCTTATATATATAAACAATCAGTTCATGAATGAATATAAGTTAGTGCACCGTGTTCAATGGAGAAGTCTGATCTACAAAGTTTTCAGGCAGCAAACCCCTTCGCCTTCGAACTGTCCTGGATGAACTGAAATTATTTTTTCCAATCATTTTGGAACTTGCAGTCGTGCTTATTCTTCTTAGTCGTCGTCGCCATGTCTCTTCTTAGTTTTTCTGCTTCGTCTCTGTTATTTTATTGGACATTACTACTTGCCGTAGTTTTGAAGCAATGCATGATGGGAATCCGGGTGTTGTGTGTCAGTGTATTAACGTGCCGGCCTGAATAAACACACGCTGAGAAATAGCTCTATGCCTGCCTACTTTATGGGTTATAGATATACCTATGGATAACAGAGACCTATATAATAGTCTCCTTTTCAGGTGAGAGAGGACGCTAAAGGCAGTGCTTATAAGGCACAACCCCGTTGTTGTCCGGGTTGAAATCAGGAGAAATTCGGGAGAATGGTTGCTTTGGGAGATTTTTGGGAGGGCCACTGAAATTCGGAAGTCTCCTGGGAATATCAGGTGGGTTGTCAAGTATGCCCCCGACCCCGAAAGGGACAAGTGGTACAAAATGGATGGATGGATGGATAGACTGTTGAATTCTCGACACATGCTTGTGGAATTCTCTTTTTGAATGGCGTCTTTTTCCGTATCCTCATCGTCATCTATTTTCCTTCTAGTGTGGTCCAGGTGTCGGGAGGTCAGCAGGTCATTTGGCAGAGACTTGTACTGCATCCAATAATTTATGTTGGCAACTTCACTAAAATGAGGACTGACACAAAGGTCCATTTATTGGTTCTGCTTGCCATGTCGTAGTAGCTAAGCGTACGGCCACAAAGTGCCACACCGCAAATGTTATGACTGTACTCCCTTATGACTGTGGGTCTTCCTAGTTCGACTTGGGCTTTGTCTTTCTTTGACCATCTGGCGAACACACTTGTTGGATCATTCCCATGCGCAGTAGAATCCATCATCTCTGGCTTGTCGTCAAAGCACAACCGACTTCTGACTGCTATCACTGTTTGTAATCTGGCAACCAACAAAGCTTTAGGACATAATTGTTTGTTATATTTCCAGGTCTGGAAGCTTCCTTGGCCAGTAATTCACCAATGAGGCTAAAAAATGTGAAGGGGCGGTTGGAGTACATGTGACTTCTTGTTGGAACAGTTGCAACCTGCACAGGACTGCTGCTGGCCCGATTTCCAACCTGTGATCAAGCAAATGTACCCTTCCTTTGATACATTTCAAAGTTGTACATCAGACCATATTGGCAAACAAAGAAAATAATACCTTAACGCCTGTAGGGTATGGCTCGCCGAGAACACAATTCCTGATGGCACAATAAACCTAAAAGGGATAGGTTGATCATCGATTCATCAATGCCTCAGAATAGACCTGACTCAGGCCATGTAGACTGACATGTGGAAGAATGTCATAATTTCTTCAGTGGTGGTATTTTGCAAAACCAATTTTTCTAACCAGATGGTAACAGCTTATGTGTATTTGAGATCTGTGTAAGTACTGAAAATGTGAAATCAAACCGTGGAGGAATTGCAAAGATATCTTTAAAACAATATTGCCTTCTTAAAACTCATCTGTATACTGTAGCCTTTTAATAGACCCCCCTTTTAGACCAGTTGATCTGCCCTTTCTTTTCTTTTGTGCTCTGCCCCCCTCTCCCTTGTGGAAGGGGGGGCACAGGTACAGTGGCCATGGATGAAGTGCTGGCTGTCCAGAGTCTGGACCCGAGGTGGACCGCTCGCCTGTGCTACGGTTGGGGACATCTCTGCACTGCTGACCCGTCTCTGCTCGGGATGATCTCCTGCCGGCCCCACTATGGACTGGACTCTTACTAATATGCTGGATCCACTATTGACTGGACTTTCACAATATTATGTTAGACCCACTCGACGTCCATTGTATCCGGTCTCCCCTAGAGGGGTGGGGGATCACCCACATCTGCGGTCCTCACCAAGGTTTCTCATAGTCATTCGCATTGACATCCCACTGGGTTGTGAATTTTTCCTTGCCCTTATGTGGGATCTGAACCAAGGATGTCGTTGTGGCTTGTGCAGTCCTTTGAGGCACTTGTGATTTAGGGCTTTATAAATAGACATTAATTGATTGATTCTTTTCTACTTCCTTCAAACGGTCCGTTTGGAACTAGTCCGTCCTGTGACGTTTTTCAGACCTGTGACGTCTGCAGATTTCTCTATATATGGTAAATAAAAAAGTTGTGCCCTTGTGTGCATTATCTTTTCAATCCTTTGTAACTGAGCTACTGTGTGGAACAATTTCCCTACAGTGTCCTGGAAGAGTTAGTGCTGCAAGGGTTTCTGGGTATTTGTTCTGTTGTGTTTATTTTGTGTTACGGTGCTGATGTTCTCCCGAAATGTGTTTGTCATTCTTGTTTGGCGCATATTAAAGTTGTTTATACGGCCACCCTCAGTGTGACCTGAATGGCTGTAGACCATGTATGCCTTGCATTCACTTGTGCGTGTGTGAAAAGCCATAGATATTATGTGATTGGGCCGGCAGTGCCTTAAGGCACCTCCCCAATATGGTTGTCTGGGTGGAAATCGGGAGAAAATTCGAGAGAATGGTTGCCCTGGGAGATTTTAAAGAGGGGCGCTGAGATTGGGGAGTCTCCCGAGAAAATCGGGAGGGTTTGCAAGTATGACTGGGAGACGCAACTGCCCTGTACTTCTCCCTAAGTCCATGCACCATTCCGTACAGTGCCTTTTAAAAAAGTCACACCTTTAACTTTTTGAACCCGATACCGATAATTTCCGATATTACATTTTTAAAGCATTTATTGGCCGATAACATTGGCAGTCCGATGTTATCAGACATCTCTAGTAAAAACAAAAACAAAATTGTGTTAGACAAAGCGACACTGTTCTGCAAACATTTGTTGCAGAAAGCTTTCTCCTCCGTCCTTGTTTTTCGTCACACAGTCTGGCGCCATTTTGTAAGCAAACAAAGTGCAGCACACCGTGTCAAAGCTTCGTAAATTCTGGATCTGTTTGGAAATTGTGTCTGATAAAAGCGTTATCTCCAAACGGTCCAAACAAACTCGGGCAGAACCTAGTCCAGTTGGGTCGATACCTGTCTCCAACATTTTGCCATGGCAAGCACGACTCCCCAACAATACTCTCCTTCCTCGTCTCTGGTGGAAATTTAATGGTCGTACAGACCACCGACCGTCTCTTTAGTTCCCTGCTTTGCAAAACATGCAGGTAGAAAAGCTCCCTTTCCTGTCATTCCCTTTTCCTGTGGGGAAAAATCAGTGTTTCATGGGAAATTTCCCAAGAAACAACAAACAAACTCTGATGACTGCGGACATTCCGCGCAGAATATGCTCCGCCACCAGTAAGTTAGTACACTCTAGTCTTTAATCAATTTATAAGGGAATTGCACTCTTTTTAGGAACTTTGCCTATCATTCACAATCCCAATGTTGGACAGGATCACATTTTTAAGCATTAAAAATCATAAAAAATCGTTAGCAGACGTTAGCTCACAATTGAAACAATGGGTCGCTCTATTCCGCCTATACAAAACTCTCTAAAAAACATCCAAACGTCTTCATCGTTGTTTTATACACACACTTTAGATATATATGTAATGTAATAATAAGCACATTTTTAATAACATCATGTTTATGTCAGAACAATTGTATGTAAATGATCATAAAACCTTCCATTCTCAGAGTTCCCAGTGAACAGACGAGAGTCTGTCTTTGTTGTAACAAGCCAAAGGCTTGTAAAATTCTATTGTGTACGATGAGAGGAGACGGGAGGGTTTATTATATTTTTTTTTCCAAGACCTGCCCAAGCTCGATCCAGGACCAGTCCAAGCCCAAGGCATCTTTTTCTTTTGTATTAATGTGACAAAAAACAATGGCTGTTTACATACCCCCATTCATCTAGAAACAGGTGTTGTTATATAAACAGGGAAAGTCCAAATAAAAAGAGGTGGCGTACAATCTTTCGCCAGAGCATGCTGGAGACTGTACAAGAGTACTGCTCAGACGTTTCTCCTCAAAAACAGCCACATTTGATTATGTCTCTGTTTAACTACTTGCTTCTTGTCTCTTTTAATAGATGTCATCAGCGTTTGAACCTGACAGTTTACAAATTGTATTCATTGCTTTTAGTTTTCCCTTTAACAACCCCAGGTGGGTAAAGTACCCAAAAAAGTACTCAGATAGGAGTACCGTAAATTTAGAACAATATGACTCAAGAAAAATGAAAAATTAATTATTAAAAGTGATTACTTGAGTAAGAGTTGGTAAGTATTCCGCGAAAAAACTACTCTAATATTGAGTAATTTGTGAATAACTCCTGAGTTATCTATTAGCTATGTTTTAATGTGTTTTTTGGACTACAACTGTATGTGTAAAACATACCCTATTTTCCAGACTATGAGGCGCACTTAAAAAAAATTTTTTTCTCAAAACTCCACAATGCACCATTTCCTTTGGCAGCAAAACAGGCCCAGAGCATAATACTACCACCACCATGCTTGACGGTAGCTTTGGTGTTCCTGGGATTAAAGGCCTCACCTTTTCTCCTCCAAACAGTCGCTGCCTGACCAGGACTCAGAAAATCAGTAGAGACTGCTCCCACCCCCACCTCCCACCTACTGTACTCAGTGGCCTAGTGGTTAGAATGTCCGCCCTGAGCTCGGTAGGTTGTTAGTTCAAATCCCGGCAGAGTCACACCAAAGTCTATAAAAACGGGACCCATTGCCTCCCTGCTTGGCACTCAGCAAGGGTTGGAATTGGGGGTAAAATCACCAACAATGATCGAGGGTGATGGGTCAAATGCAGAGAATAATTGTGTCACACGTACTGTGTGTGTGACAATCATTGGTACTTTAATTTAATTAAATTTAATTTAATTTAATTTAATATTTGGTATGATTAGATCATGTTAAAAAGATACACATTTCTCTTGTCAAAACCAAAATAATTATTTGAATTTAGTATAAAAACACAATTTTTTTCCCCGGCTTTTGGGGGCCACATAAAATTATGGGGCAGGCCAGATTTTCCCCCCGGCCCTGTGTATTAATGTCTCAGACAAATACATGATGTTATTGCATTTGTATAAATTCCCCACAATTTTGACATTACTGTTCTTCCACGCCGATTCTGTTCATAACTTTTATGGACAGAATTTCTAGGCGCAGTCAAGGCATTGAGGGGATCCGGTTTGGTGGCTGCCGGATTAGCTCTCTGCTTTTTGCAGATGAGGTGGTCCTGATGGCCAAGATCTTCAGCTCTCACTGGATCGGTTCGCAGCTAAGTGTGAAGGGACTGGGATGAGAATCAGCACCTCCAAGTCCGAGTCCATGGTTCTCGCCCCGGGAAAGGCTGGAGTGCCATCTCCAGGTTGGGGACGAGATCTTGCCCAAAGTGGAGGACTTCAAGTACCTCGGAGTCTTGCTCACGAGTGAGGGAAGAGTGGATCGTAAAGTCGACAGTTGGCTTGGCGTGGCGTCTTCAGTAATGCGGATGCTGTGTCGATCAGTTGTGGTGAAGAAGGAGGTGAGCCGGAAGGCAAATCTCTAAATTTACCAGTCGATCTAGATTCCCATCCTCACCTATGGTCATGAGCGTTGGGTTATGACCAAAAGTACAAGATCACGGGTGCAAGCGGCCGAAATGAGTTGCGGGCTCTTCCTTAGAAATAAGGTGAGAAGCTCTGCCATCCGAGAGGAACTCAAAGTAAAGCCGCTGCTCCTCCACATCGAGAGGACCGAGAGCATGCCACCCGAATGCCTCCTTAGGGAAGTGTTTGGGGTACATCCAACCGGCAGGAGGCCAAGGGAAGACCCAGGACACGTTGGGAAGACTATGTCTCCCGGCTGGCCTGGGAACGCCTCGGGATCCTCTGGTAGGAGCTAGACGAAGTGGCTGGGGAGAGGGAACTCTGGGCTTCTCCGCCACGACCCAACCTCGGATAAGGGGAAGAAATGGATGGATGGATGGATGGATGTTCTTCAACATTCACAACAGCTCATAAGGCAAGCCGTTTATTCCATTTTTAAACAATGCAGTCCTGAAAAACATTCTGCATATGCATGACTCTACAAATTAAACTGTCATCGGGTCTGTTATCAGTGTAAATATGTGCACAACAAGTCATGCCAATTTGACTCCCTATGGTTTTGGCTTCCTTTCTGACTGTACCATCTCATTATGTGTTTTCCCCCAGTGAATCCTCGTTAGCGTGTCTATCAGCCTTATGCAAACAGAACAAATGAAGCAGGACGTGTATTTTTAGGTCTCTTTGACTGACTGAGCATTTTGATATAAAAAAAAAAAAATGGTGTAAAAACATGTTAAGGAGGGGAGAACACATTTAACACAGATTTTTTTCAGTGTGTTCTGTGTTTAGGTTATGACCCACAATTTGACAGGTTGATGTGCAAGAAACGGCTCCTGTAGGGATCATAAATAAGGTTGGAGTCTCTCTTCTTTACTTACTTGTTTTTCCGTTGCAATAATGACGCCGCGAATCGCTAATCACATATAAACGAGGAAGCTCATTATTTCTCCATTGCGCGGGCAAGGTCGCCGTCGGTGCTGTCCTGGTCGCGTGTTTCAAATGAAGTCAATTAAAAAGTACAGCGGAAGGCACGTTGGCCCTCAGCTCACCGAAGCGGAGCAGAGCTGTCGCGGCTCCAGACGAGGAGAGTAGCGCACATTAAGATACTTCCCATCTGGAAAGCCAGCGAGTTGAGAAGCGTACCGCCAGAACAAAACAGCTGATGTTATCTAATATAGACCTGGTGATGTATGTGAAGTGAAGCGAATTGCATTTATATAGCGCTTTTTCTCGAGAGACTCAAAAGCGCTTTACATAACAAAGGCCATTATCTACGTCAAGGGTGTCTAAACTTATTGACTGGGCATTGCAAATCATTCTCAACCTATATTCAACTGAATTGACTGCATAGACAAGGTATTTAATGTTCGAACTAAGAAACTTTGTTATTTTTTGCAAATATTAGCTCATTCGGAATTTGACACCTGAAACATGTTTCAAAAAATCTGGCACAAATGGCAAAAAAGACTGGGAAAGTTGAGGAATTCTCATCAGAAACTTATTTGGAACATCCCCCAGGTGAAGAGGCTAATTGGGAAAAGTTGGGTGCCATGATTGGGTATAAAAGCAGCTTCCATGAAATGCTCAATCGTTTTTGATGCAAATAATCATTTAGAATTTAATGGCAGCAACACATTGCAAAAAAGTTAGCACAGGGGCATTTTTTACCACTGTGTTACATGGACTTTCTTTTTGACAACACTCGGTAAACGTTTAGGAACTGAGGAGACCATTTTTTCTATCTTTTCAGGTGGAATTTTTTCCCATTATTGCTTTACGTACAGCTTAACAACAGTCTAGGGTCTCCATTGTGGTATTTTGGACTTGATATTTCACCACACATATTCATTGAGAGACAGGCAGGCCAGTCTAGTACCCACACTCTTTTCTATGAAAACGTGGCTTGGAATTGTTTTGTTGAAATAATCAGGGGCGTCCATGATAACGTTGTTTGGATGGCAACATATGTTGCTCCATAACCTGTATGTAACTTTCAGAATTAATGGTGCCTTAAAGGATCTGTAAGTTACCCATGCCGTGGGCACTAGTACACCTCCATACCATCACAGATGCTGGCTTTTGAACTATGCGCCTCGAACAATCCAGATGATTATTTTCCGTCCACAGTTTCTAAAAAAAACAATTTGAAATGTGGACTCGTCAGACCGCAGAACACTTTTCCATTTTGCATCAGTCCGTCTTAGATGAACTCGGGCTCAGCAAAGCCGGCGGTGTTTCTGGGTGTTGTTGATAAATAAATGGCTTTGGCTTTGCAGGGTAGAGTTTTAACTTGCACTTACAGATGCGGCGACAAATTGTAGTTACTGACAGTGGTTTTCTGAAGTGTTCCTGAGCCCATGTGGTGATATCCTTTAGAGATTGATGTCGGTTTTTGATACAGTAACGTATGAGGGATGGAAAGTCACGGTCAGTCAATGTTGGTTTCCGGGCATGGCGCTCACGTGGAGTGCTTTCTCCAGATTTTCTGATCCTTTTGATGATATTATGGACCATAGATGTTGAAATCCCTACATTTCTTCCAATTGCACTTTAAGAAATGGGGTGTACATCGCCCCATCCTTTCTTGTGAAAGACTGAGCATTTTTTGGGAAGCTGTTTTTATACCCAATAATGGCATGTGGTGATATCTTTTACACACTGATGTCATTTTTAAATGCAGTACCACCTGAGGGATCGAAAGTTCGTAATATCATCTCTACCATGCAGTGATTTCTCCAGATTCTCTGAACCTTGTGATGATATTACGGATCGTAGATGGTGAAATCCCTAATTCCTTGCAATAGCTGGTTGAGAAATGTTGTTCTTAAACTGTTCGACAATTGGCTCACGCATTTGCATACAAAGTGGTGACCCTCACCCCATCCTTGTTTGTGAATGACTGAGCATTTCACGGAAGCTGCTTTTATACCCAATCATGGCACCCACCTGTTCCCAATTAGCCTGTTCACCTGTTGGGTGTTCCAATTAAGTGTTTGATGAGCATTCCTCAATTTTCTCAGTCGTTTTTTGCCACTCGTACCAGCTTTTTTGAAATACTTTGCAAGCATCAACATTTGTAAAAAAAAAAAAAAAAAAATCTGAATGTGGTTGCTGGAGATTTGTGTGATGAAAGGTGTAAAACATAATATTTGTAACAGCATGGCAGAGGTGTTTAGACATGACCTGGCATTAATTACTTCAACTTATTTTAGAAGAAAATAATGTACACCTTGGGTTTGCATAGCAAGCCAATTCTGCTCTTTATTTTAATGACTATTTACATTGTAGATTGTCACTGAAGGCATCAAAACTATGAATGCACACACGTGGTGTTATGTACTTAACGAAAAAAAAGTGAAATAACTGAAAACATGTGTGAATGTGAGTGTGAATGTTGTCTGTCTATCTGTGTTGGCCATGCGATGAGGTGGCGACTTGTCCAGGGTGTACCCCGCCTTCCGCCCGATTGTAGCTGAGATAGGCGCCAGCGCCCCCCCGCGACCCCAAAAGGGAATAAGCGGTAGAAAATGGATGGATGGATGTTTTATATTCTGGTTTCTTATTACTGCTTTGCATATTCTTGGCATTCTCTCGATGAGCTTCAAGCACACTTGAGAAGCGAAAACCATTTCCGGTGACTTCCTCACAATCACAGAGTACTTGAAAACTAAAGATAAAGGTGAATTCATAACACTGAAACGCTCTCAGGAAGAGGTGCTTTAAGACATGGCTAGCTAGCGGTTAAAGTCCAGCCATAGTCTGCAGTGTTTTTAGCTACTTCTAAATCAGTAACCCTCGCCTCTATGGCGACAAATAAAGTGTGTTTCTTACAAGTATCATCCGTGGAGGACTAGGAATAGCTAAACATGTTTCACTACACACCATAGCTCACCGGCGTCAAAATGTAAACAAACTCAATTGGTGGATCTACACTTAACATCCACTGTAATTATACCAAGTACAGTTGCGTATCTAGTCCATATTACTGTGTTTACGTCGATATTTTTTATTATCGCATCCTCTTTCATTTAAAAAAAAAATAATATTATGTTTATAAAGTCAGGAAATATGTCTCTGGACACATGAGGACTCTGAATATGACCAATGTATGATACTGTAACGTACTTGGTATCGGACTGATACCCAAATTTGTGGTATCATCCAAAACTAATGTAATGTATCAAACAGTAGAATAATAAGTGATTATTACATTTTAATAGAAGTGTAAATAGAACATGTTAAAAGAGAAAGTAAGCAGATATTAACATATTCATTTTCTACCACTTGTCCTTAATAATTTTGACAAAATAATAGAATGGAAAATGACACACTATGTTGCTGCATACATCAGCAAACTAAATTAGGAGCCTTTGTTTGTTTACTTTCTAATAAAAGAAAAGTTGTCTTGTATGTTCACTATTTTATTTAAGGAGAAACTTGCAAAAATAAATATATGTTTAATGTACAGTGAGATTTGTTGTTAAAATAAAGCCAATAATGCAATTTTTGTGGGCCCCTTTATTTAGAAAAGTAGTTTGTGAGATCTCTCTGTGAGAAGTGCTATATAAATACATTTTACTTACTTACTTATAATTTGTATTCTTCAAGCATGTTTTTGTACTGTGGAAGGAAACGGATGACCAGGAGAAAACGCACTCAAAGCGAAAACATGCAAAGTGCCCACAGACACAAAGGGAGATTCAAAGACCGGACCTTTGACTGTGAGGCAAATCCTAATAGCTATTTGGTCCCCAGAAAACAACATTGTTGAGTATTGAACTTGCAAGTTTTTAGAATACATTTAATGCAAATTAAAATGAATCCAGAAAAAAAAATGATTTCGATATTATCCTTTCCTTCACTCCCTGTATAGTCATCAAAAGTCCCCATAGCGTTGCTTAAAGTGTTAGCCACGGTAATATTCAGCTAGAAAAAATTAACTGCATAAATTTGCATCAATAGGGTGGACTGAATGTTTGCATCGTGAACGTAGGGGAGGTTTGATTTGTCAGAAATGTGGCTTTTGCACGTTCTTCTGTTTTGGTAGAGCAGATACGCTTGAGGGAAATATGTTCATCAGTTTTTGGAGTCAAGTATCTTTTGTGAGGTGGCGACTTGTTCTTTCGCCCGAGTGCAGCTTGGATAAGTTCTAGCCACGCCCTAAAAGGAGACGGTAGAAAATGGATGTTGGGAAGTGTATTATTCTTGACACTCTTGTACGGAACTTGCAGCTGAAGTTAACATGCAAACTCCATACAGAGAAGTCTGAGCTGGATTCGAACCTAGGTCCACCTGTCTGTAAAATGTTACCTCTGTACTGCTCTAAACAATGCAGTACATCACATGGACAAAGTTAAGACCTTCTGGAGGAAAGTTGTGTGGACACATGAAACAAAAATTGAGCTGTTTGGCCACAATACCCAGCAATATGTTTGGAGGAGGAAAGGTGAGGCCTTTAATCCCAGGAACAAAACTCCTACCGTCAACCATGGTGGTGGTAGTATTATGCTCTGGTGCCTATTTTGCTGCCAATGGAACTCGACCCTCGCTCTGGACACGGACTCTGACGCCTCTCTCTGCCCCACAGACCTCACGCAAATCACAGACCCTTTTTTGCCTAGCCCCCTTTGGATTTTTCTGCTTCCTCATCCAACATCATGGTAATAAACAACAGCTAACTACACACATAGTCTAACACCACTCACTCTTGGTTTTTGACTCACATTCCATTTCCGTAGTTATTATTATTATTGTTTGATTATTATATATATTGAAATATATAAAATGAAATACATACAACATATAACACCCTGGTGTCTTAGTCGTCAACTCCCATTTCTGCAAACACAACATGTGGTCAAAAAATACATTGTCAAGTCTTTGCTTAGCCAATAGCGCCAATGTTTTTTTCAGTTGGTTTTCATATTTGTTGTTTTTATTTATTTATTATTATTATGTGTATGTTTGTACAAACCCTGTTTCCATATGAGTTGGGAAATTGTGTTAGATGTAAATATAAACGGAATACAATGATTTGCAAATCCTTTTCAACCCATATTCAGTTGCGTGCACTACAAAGACAAGATATTTGATGTTCAAACTCATAAACTTATTTTTTTTGCAAATAATACTTGTGGAGAGACGGAGCTGACGAGCCGACAGCGGACTACGAAAAGTGGCTGTCCTACCCAAGATGGAGGCCAGGAGGCAGAGCATGCAGCAGAGAGGAGAGGCGTAGCACGCTTGGAGCGACACTGCAGCCATCAGAGTCAGGTGCGTAAACCACACACCTGCTCTTAATCCCGGCATCTGCTCCTAAAGTTTAAAAGGGGAGAAGGAGGAGCGATCGTCGGAGAAGTAGGAGAACCAGGAGAAAGACTTAGAGAGCGACAACGACCAAGAGCGAGCCGAAGACAACAGCGAGGACGCAGCCGATCAAGGAGTGAGAGAGGAGCGAGCAGGAAGGAGCAGAATAGCTGAAAAGTGAACCGACGAAAAGACAAGCTGTTATTGAAAAATAAAGGGAGTCAAACCTGCTCAGCGATTTAATTCCTCAATGATCCATGCAACCCACATGATTGCGGCAAGAAGCTGTTTACAATAATTAACTTAGAATTTCATAGCTGCAACACCTGCCAAAGTAGTTGGTAAAGGGCATGTTCACCACTGTGTTACATTAACTTTTCTTTTAAAAACACTCAATAAACGTTTGGGAACTGAGGAAACTAATTGTTGAAGCTTTGAAAGTGGAATTCGTTCTCATTCTTGTTTTATGTAGAGCTTCAGTCATTCAACAGTCCGGGGTCTTCGCTGTCGTATTTTACACTTGATAATGCGCCACACATTTTCAATGGGAGACAGGTCTGGACTGCAGGCAGGCCAGGAAAGAACCCGCACTCTTTTACTACGAAACCACACTGTTGTAACACGTGGCTTGGCATTGTCTTGCTGAAATAAGCAGGGGCGTCAATGATAACGTTGCTTGGATGACAACATTTTTTGCTCCAAAACCTGTATGGACCATTCAGCATTAATGGTACATTCACAGATGTGTAAGTTACCCATGCCTTGGGCACTGATACACCTCCATACCATCACAGATGCTGGCTTTTGAACTTTGCGCCTAAAACAATCCGGATGGTTATTTTCCTCTTTGTTCCGGAGGACACCACGTCCACAGTTTCCAAATATATTCTGAAATGTGGACTCGTCAGACCACAGAACACTTTTCCACTTTGCATCAGTCCATCTTAGATGATCTCGGGCCCAGCGAAGCCAGCGGCGTTCCTTGGTGTTGTTGATAAATGGGTTTTGCTTTGCATAGCAGAGTTTTAACTTGCACTTACAGATGTAACAACCAACTGTAGTTACTGACAGTGGTTTTCTGAAGTGTTCCTGAGCCCATGTGGTGATATCCTTTACACACTGATGTTATTTTTTAATACAGTATCGCCTGAGAAATCAAAGGTCCATATTATCGCTTACGTGCAGTGATTTCTCCAGATTCTCCGAACCTTTTGATGATTTTACGGACCGTAGATGGTAAAATCCCTAAATTCCTTGCAATATTTCGTTGAGAAATGTTGTTCTAAAACTGTTCGACAATTTGCTTACAAATTGGTGTCCCTCGCCCTATCCTATCCTTACTTAGCATTTCATGGAAGCTGCTTTTATACCCAACAATAGAACCCACGTTTTACCAATTAGCCTGCACACATGTGGGATGTTACAAATAAGTGTTTGATGAGCATTTCTCAATTTTATTAGTATTCATTGCCACCTTTCCCAACTTCTTTGTCACGTGTTGCTGGCATCAAATTCTAAAGTTAATGATTATTTGCAACAACAAAAAAATGTTTATCAGTTTGAACATGAAATACGTTGTGTTTGTAGCATATTCAACTGAATATGGGTTGAAAATGATTTGCAAATCATTGTATTCTGTTTATATTTACATCTAACACAATTTCCCAACTCATATGGAAACGGGGTTTGTACTCCAGTTTGCTGTTGTGAGACCTCATACTGTCAGAAAACGGCTGGGGAGCAGTGGTCCCTAGTGCATGATGTGACTCTTACCAGGCACCAGTTTTTGCTTGTGCTATCTGTGACACTGTGAGAGTCTCTCAGTCAGAACTGTGATCTACAGAGACTTCCTGGTGCTTTTGTATTCCCACAGTGTAGTAAAACAAAACAAAAAACACAATAAAAAGTTTTGTGTTCGACTGAGTTTTTGTGCATCTCCATTTTTTGAGAGGAATGTTCCTCTGGCTTAGCATCCTGTACTTTATGGTAGAGTTGGCCTGATCCAATATTGATATTGGTCTTGGTTTTGTTGTGCAAATCTGGACAGTCAGTTTACATTTAAATGTGCTCCTATAATCAAACTAGGTTGGTCTTTTCTTGTATGTTAGTTAAGACATCTACAAAAAGTAAAAGTGAGGTTTTCTATCTGGCACCATTTCCCTCTCGTCCTTCCTGCTTCTGGCTTCTTTGTTTTGACTTGTCTTTTAACTTTCTAGTCTCCTCTTTTTGCACTTCTTTCCGCACATTAAAACAGTGAAATTGATCAACTTTTGTCCCCGTACCAGCCCCCAGACTGGTCCTCGTACCAGCACCCAGACTGGTTCCCGTACCAGCACCCAGATTGGTTCCCTTACCAGTACGCAGACTGGTCCCAGTACCAGCACCCAGACTGGTCCCCGTACCAGCACCCAGACTGGTCCCCGTACCAGCACCCAGACTGGTTCCCACACCAGCTCCCATACTGGTTCCCGTACCAGCACCCAGAAGGGCCCCCGTGCCAGCACCCAGACGGGTCCCTGTGCCAGCACCCTGACTGGTCCCCGTACCAACACCCAGGCTGATCCCCGTACCAGCACCCAGACTGGTTCCCACACCAGCTCCCATACTGGTTCCCGTACCAGCACCCAGAAGTGTCCCCGTGCCAGCACCCAGATGGGTCCCTGTGCCAGCACCCTGAACTGGTACTCGTGTCGCTCCTGCGACAGCACCACGGCCAGCTGATGCTTCAGCAACCCGGCCAGCTCCCCAGCCTCCACAGTACTCATTAATCACAATTATTTTGAACTTAAAGGGAAACATTATCACCAGACCTATGTAGGTGTCAATAAATACCTTGATGTTGCAGAAAAAAGACCATATATTTTTTTAACCGATTTCCGAACTCTAAAAGGGTGAATTTGGCAATTGAAACGCCTTTCAATTGTTCGCTGTCGAAGCGATGACCTTTCACCCGTGACGTCACAACAGGAAGCAATCCTCCATTTTCTCAAACACATTACACACACCAAGTCAAATCAGCTCTGTTATTTTCCATTTTTTTGACTGTTTTCCGTACATTGGAGACATTATGCCTCATTGGTGTATTGTAGGAGGGTGTAACAACACGAACACGGACCGATTCCAGTTGACTTACGTGGAGTGTGCTAATCAGACATATCAATGGTCACGGCATGCTCATCGATGCTAACATGCTATTTATGCCAGCTGTATATACATATTGCATCATTATGCCTCATTTGTAGCTATATTTGCATCCAGCATTTTCCCTTCACCCACATTTAATGCCAAACAAACACATACCAATCGACAGATTCAAGTTGCACCGCACCAGTGGTCAAAAGATGTGAAAGTCCCTCGCACACTTTACCGACGATAGCGATGCTACGACAGAGATGGCACAGAGATGTGTGGATATCTTGCGACACCAAAGCAGATGCATTTCCAACGATAAAGTCAACAAAATCACAAAGGTGAGTTTTGTTGATGTTATTGACTTATGTACTAATCAGACATATTTGCTCACGGCATGACTGCCAGCTAATCGATGCTAACATGCTATTTAGGCTAGCTGTATGTACATATTGCATCATTATGCCTCATTTGTAGCTATATTTGCATCAAGCCTTTCCCTCCACCCACATTTAATGCCAAACAAACACATACCAATCGTTGGTTAGAAGGCGATCGCCGATTTCTTCTTTCTTTCTTCCCGTTCCGCTGTCTGTCGTGATATGGCTCAATAGCTTCAGTTTCTTCTTCAATTTCGTTTTCGCTATCTGCCTCCACACTCCAACCATCCATTTCAATACGTGCATAATCTGTTGAATCGCTTGCGCCGCTGAAATCAGAGTCTGAATCCAAATTACTATGGTCCCCCTGTCGATCTCACGATCCACTCTTCCCTCACTTGTGAACCAGACTCCGAGGTACTTGAACTTCTCCATTTGGGGCAGGGTCTCCTCCCCAACCCGTAGATGGCACTCCACCCTTTTCTGGGCGAGAAGCCCTTGGACTTGGAGGTGCTGATTCTCACTCCGGTCGCTTCACACTCGGCTGCGAACCAAAGTATTGTTGTAGTTTTTTAAGTAGTGTTTTAGTTGCCTAAATTCAAACAAAGTGTTATTATTAAAATGGTGTGGCCTAAATCACTAACTATTTTTGTTAAAAAAGACCATTGCCTTGTTTTTATTGAATACTTTGGCCTACTATGTTACTTTATTTTAATGTTGGTTATTATGGTGGTACAGCCAAACTTTTTCTAAGGTGGTCCTTCGTAAAAACAAGTTTGAGAACCACTGACCTAGAATCAGTGCATGAAGCGTCTTCTGTTTATGTGCAAAAACATGAATTCCTTGTACATTTGTTTTATTAGTGAGAACAGACTGACACAAATACAGAAATATTCATGCAACCGTTTCACACTTCTAGGTCACGGAGAAAAGACATCAATTCAAGCCATACTTTAGGCAACACCTTGGGGACAAATGCTTTGTCCTTTGTCTGATGGACTGAGCGCTGACTTATTTAGATCACGGTTGTCAAGTCACATGATTGAACTGCTCTGGAGATGTAATATAATTACAGACATGAACAGTTCTTTTGAACTTCTGGCAAGGTGTTAGTCTGTTAGACCTGTGGCCGGTGGAAGGACGTCCATAATTATTATAGACCTTTGCCAACTGAACTCAGTCATGATTATTGATCAAGCATAGTGGTAATTCACTTCAGCCCTATGACAAATAAGACAACATATGGAAAGAGGGTAATAATAACTTTCAAAGTGAACTATTAATTTAGGAACTCTGTGACGTAAGCTATGAGAACCAATTCATAGGGGAGCCATTCCTATATGTCATTTGCCCACGTTGCCCACGGAGAAGGAATAATAAAATAACCTTGAGTCGTCAAACCAAAGAGATTAATAAGCACCTGACTGGACTGAAAACATTGTTGTTCTTGTACTTGGAAAAAGAAAACAAAAGTTGAAAGTGGGTGGCAACTAGCAAGGTGGAGCGCAATGCAATGTTTGTACAAAAAAAAAATAATAGAAATAAAAAAGATCTCTCAATTTACCGGTCGATCTACGTTCCCATCCTCACCTATGGTCATGAGCTTTGGGTCATGACCGAAAGGATAAGATCACGGGTACAAGCGGCCGAAATGAGTTTCCTCCGCCGGGTGGCGGGGCTCTCCCTTAGAGATAGGGTGAGAAGCTCTGCCATCCGGGAGGAGCTCAACGTAAAGCCCCTGCTCCTCCACATCGAGAGGAGCCAGATGAAGTGGTTCGGGCATCTGGTCAGGATGCCACCCGAACGTCTCCCTAGGGATGTGTTTAGGGCACGTCCAGCTGGTAGGAGGCCACGGGGAAGACCCAGGACACGTTGGGAAGACTATGTCTCCCGGCTGGCCTGGGAACGCCTCGGGATCCCCCGGGAAGAGCTAGACGAAGTGGCTGGAGATAGGGAAGTCTGGGCTTCCCTGCTTAGGCTGCTGCCCCCGCGACCCGACCTCGGATAAGCGGAAGATGATGGATGGATGGATGAAAACGATCTATCTTTCAGGTGCGGGTCAACAAACAACTTCAATCACCATATATACAGTCATGGTCAAAATTTTACATACATCTTCCTCCAGATGGTCTTATCTTTGTCTATGGGATGTGGGATGAAACATAAATGGAGCTGTTTGGCAACAAAACCCAGAAATAGGTTTAGAGGAGAAATGGTGAGGCCTTTAATCCGAGGAACACCACATTACCGTCAAGCATGGTGGTGGTAGGACTATGCTCTGGGCCTGTTTTGCTGCCAATGGAACTGGCAATGGGAGTAAATGGGACAATGGAAAAGGAGGATTACCTCCAAATTCTTCAGGACAACCTTAAATCATCAGCCCGGAGGTTGGGTATCGGCCGCAGTTGGTTGTTCCAACAGGACAATGACCTCAAACACACGACAAACGTGGTAAAGGAATGGCTAAATCAGGCTTGAATTGAGGTTTTAGAATGGCCTTCCCAATGTCCTCACTTAAACGTGTGGACAGTGCTGAAGAAACATGTCCATGTCAGAAAACTAACACATTTAGCTGAACTGCACCAATTTTGTCAAGAGGAGTGGTCAAAAATTCAACCAGAAGTTTGCCAGAAACTTGTGGATGGCTACCAAAAGCGCCTTATTGCAATGAAACTTGCCAAGAGACATGTAAGCAAATATTAACATTGCTGTATGTATACTTTTTACCCAGCAGATTTGGTCACATTTTCAGTAGACCCATAATGAATTCATGAAAGAACCAAACCTACTCAGTGGCCTAGTGGTTAGAGTGTCCGCCCTGAGATCGGTAGGTCATGAGTTCAAACCCTGGCCGAGTCATACCAAAGACTATAAAAATGGGACCCGTTACCTCCCTGCTTGGCACTCAGCATCAAGGGTTGAAATTGGGGGTTAAATCACCAAAAATGATTCCTGGGCGCGGCACCGCTGCTGCCCACTGCCTCCCTCACCTCCCTTGGGGTGATCAAGGGTGATGGGTCAAATGCAGAGAATAATTTCGCCACACCTAGTGTGTGTGACAATCATTGGTACATTAACTCAATTAACTTAACTTCATGAATGTTTTTGTGACCAATAAGTATGTGCTCTAATCACTCTATCACAAAAAAATAAGAGTTGTCGAAATTATTGGAAACTCAAGAGAGCCATGACATTATGTTCTTTACAAGTGTATGTAAACTTTTGACCCATCTGTACATTGAATTGTTATATGTTACCTGTTTTTATTTTTTTATTTTTAGTCTGTTATGGAACCTTACAGACTGATCCGATAAAGTGATGCTGGCAAGAAGTGATGTGTTTTGAGAAGTGGTGGATACTTCATACTTCCCAACCGTGAGATCTCCAAATTCGGGGGAGATAAGGGGCGGGGCGTTGAGGGGGGTGTATATATTTTCAAGTAATTCTTATATATATATATATGTATATATATATATATATATATATATATATGCCTCACAATACGAAGGTCCTGCAGTCCTGGGTTCAAATCCAGGCTCGGGATCTTTCTGTGTGGAGTTTGCATGTTCTCCCCGTGAATGCGTGGGTTCCCTCCGGGTACTCCGGCTTCCTCCCACCTCCAAAGACATGCACCTGGGGATAGGTTGATTGGCAACACTAAATTGGCCCTAGTGTGTGAATGTGAGTGTGAATGTTGTCTGTCTATCTGTGTTGGCCCTGCGATGAGGTGGCGACTTGTCCAGGGTGTACCCCGCCTTCCGCCCGATTGTAGCTGAGATAGGCGCCAGCGCCCCCCGCGACCCCGAAAGGGAATAAGCGGTAGAAAATGGATGGATGGATATATATATATATATATATACAAACCCTGTTTTCATATGAGTTGGGAAATTGTGTTGGAGGTAAATATAAACGGAATACAATGAGTTGCAAATCCTTTTTAACCCATATTCAGTTGAATGCACTACAAAGACAAGACATTTGATGATCAAACATCAGGCATTAAGAGCCACAACATGCAACGGGTCCATCAGACCCACAAACGTTGGCTGAGTAACAACAATATTTAAACGTTGCACGAAACATTTCTATGCCAGTTTCTGCATCACACAGGGATTCTTCTTTTGTGTTTCCGCACCTGCGATTCCCACACAAGGTTGCAACATTGTTTCTCAACACTGTCTGCTCTCATTTTCTCTCACATTTGACCCTTTGATGTGTGTGTGTGTGTGTGTGTGTGTGTGTGTGTGTGTGTGTGTGTGTATGTGTTCGTGCGTGTGTGTTACACAGAACGTCAATTTCCACACTTCTATTAGCCCCGGGTCCAGTGGACCCACACATCTTATATGAAATAGAAACGCTTAGGGGGGATGTATGGGGGTGTATGTATTCTGATATACAAACCCCTTTTCCATATGAGTTGGGAAATTGTGTTGGATGTAAATATAAACGGAATTCAATGATTTGCAAATCCAATTCAATTGAATGTACTACCGGATGACACCGGAGACCACTGACCACTTTTCCATTTTGCATCAGTCCATCATAGATGATCTCGGGCCCAGAGAAGCCGGCGACGTTTCTGGATGTTGTTGATAAATGGCTTTCGCTTTGCATAGTAGAGCTTTAACTTGCACTTGCAGATGTAGCGACAAACTGGATTTAGTGACAGTGGTTTTCTGAAGTGTTCCTGAGCCCCTGTGGTGATATCTTTGAGAGATTGATGTCGGTTTTTGATACAGTGCCGACTGACGGATCGAAGGTCACGGTCATTCAATGTTTGTTTCCGGCCATGCCGCTTAGGTGTAGTGATTTCTCCAGATTCTCTGAACCTTTTGATGATATTATGGACCTTAGCAGGGGCGGTTCTAGGCATGCTTATATGAGGGGGCAGTCAGAAATTTGAAGGGGGCATCATGTGTACACATCATGCTCCAGCACTTTTTTTTTGTGCTTATAGTAACGATGCTTTCTTCATTGAAATGGGTCTTTAGCTATGTGTCCAACCCCAACCTGGAGTAGTGGATTGCACTTTGTCAGGCCTCTACCTTCAGACCTGTCCAACTTGGGTGTCCCACCTGAAGACTAAGCTCCTGCTGGTATAGCTCTTACGGTCACTGAGGACCGCAAACCCCCTGACCACAATAAGGTGGCAATCCCTCAGGGGGGGAAACTGAAAAATAAAAATAAAAATAAATGAATAAAATAAAATAAAACATCCTTCATCCAGATTTTATCAACCAACAACATAACATTTATCCTAACTGGATGGCCTAACTCTCAAATAAATTGTGACCCAAAGTAGGACTTCACACACTACAGTCAACATTTACAAAACTGAAAGGTAGTCTGATGAATAATGATAAAAAATGATCTCAAACTAATTTATAAAACAGAGCGTGGGCACTCATTTGCGCACAAAATTCATTCACTCCAATGTATGTGTGTTGCCCACTTGCTTGTAAATTGATGAAAATGGCTGTGTTTTTTTTTTAGGTGTCTTGGTCATATCAAATGAAACTTATAATTTGTTTATTACAAAATGTAGATTGAAACATTAAAGGTTGACTATGTAGACTTACAAGAAAAACTACAGAAAAAGAATTCCAGCAGTCGATTGCCAGACCGTTGCTAAGTAAAACGGGCCGTTGCTAGGGACTCCGCTCTGAACAGAGGACAGCAGAGGAGGACTGCTAAGCAGGATATATACCTTATGTTTCATTTTTACCGTCATTAACAGCATCATAAATGACTTGTAGCTTGTTACAGGGACAGTGGAGGCTCTCTGCCTTCCAAACCACTGCTGCTCAGAGCCTCCGCTGTCACTGCTCTCGTCAAGTTGTAAAAAAAAAAAAAAAAAAAGGAACTCCGTAGCACCGAAAGTCCGCGACGATAAACGTGTTTATGACAGATAAGACTACACAAATACACCCATCCTAACAAGCATATGATAAATGTAGACAACTTTTCCTTTTCTTTTACTTTCATAATGCAACAGTGATTGGATGTTTACTGAGGGCCGAGGGGTGTGTGCGGGTGTGTGTCTGCTGCGCAGCCTGTGGAATGTTGAATACACGCACAGCGGAGGGAGGAATGAGAGGGAAGCCGACACTACTATATCGTGTGTGTCCCTTTTTCGGCGGATTTTTCCGCTAGTGCAGATAATTTTGTCAACTTGTAATGTAGTAATTTTGTGAGTTTATTAAAACTTACTTTCTCAAATTTTGATTTGAGGGGGCAAGACATTTATTTAAGGGGGCTCTGCCCCCTCTTGCCCTTGCGTAGAGCCGGCCATGGACCTTAGATGTCGAAATCCCTAAATTTCTTGCAATTGCACTTTGAGAAACGTTGTTCTTACACTGTTTGACTATTTCACGCAGTTGTGGACAAAGGGGTGTACCTCGCCTCATCCGTTCTTGTGAAAGACTGAGCATTTTTTGGGAAGCTGTTTTTATACCCAATCATGGCACCCACCTGTTCCCAATTAGCCTGCACACCTGTGGGATGTTCCAAAAGTGTTTGATGAGCATTCCTCAACTTTATCTTTTTTTTTTTGCTGCCTTTCCCAACTTCGTTGTCATGTGTTGCTGGCATCAAATTCTAAACGTTTATCTGTTTGAACATCAAAGATGTTGTCTTTGTAGCATATTCAACTGAATATGATTTGCAAATTGTTGTATTCCGTTTATATTTACATCAAACACAATTTCCCAACTCATATGGAAACGGGATTTTTATGAGTTTGGGGTCTGCAACCATGACCATCCAGCTCCAAAGCCTAACCACTACTGCTGTTCCATACTTCCAAACTTTAAATGCAAACATGGATAGCATTTATTTAAATGGTGGAATGATCCCTTATGATTGAATTGCTGACATTCGACATGTTTTTTTTATCTGAAAAAATAGTAATATCTTATTCTATAGCCGCCTAAGATAACTTTACAACGAGGCAATTTCAGTTGGTGTTGTTTCTCTCCCCTGTGTCATGCTGTTTACATAACCCCTTCACTTGGCAGCAGCATCATTGGCCTTGTTGTCAGAATCCAACTTGGGAGCAGATCAATGAGTAATTGTCTGACGTGCAGACAGAAGACACATGTCTGGAAAGGTCAGCGTGGGTTTAAAAACTAAAAATATAATGACACTCGCCATGGAGGGAACCGACTGGAATGCTAGATTTGATCTATGTATCTAAACAACCTTTCTCACATTTCATTGATGTGTGATCAATTCTTAATACATGTTTCAGAGAGCAAAAGTTTAAAAGTTTTACAGGACTCATTTTGGGGGAACATGTTCAACTATTTAAACGACAGTGGTACTTTGGGATATACGTTTAATTGTGTCTGTGACACAGCTTGCACTCTGAAACATTTATATCGTGAAACTAAACAATTTAATTACTGCAGGGCACACCCAAAAATACAACAATTTTAACATGTAACACGACTATCAAAGTTTTAGGTAAAACATATTGTTGGGAAAAACTAATACTTCGACAAACTTTGTTGTTGTTGTTTAGACAATGGAATGTAGTACGAACAATTACAGTAGTTTTCTGAAATACAGGTGTGTGGAGGGGGGCGTGGCCTGCGAGCCTGCCGTGGAACGGGGTGTGCCAGGACCAGCCTTGAAGACAGTGACAGGTGCGTAGATGGCCCAGGTGGGCATTGTTATCTAATCACCTGTCACCTTTATTAGCAGCAGCCGCGATGAGACAAGTAGTTGGAGTTGGAGGTGCTGCTGGGCAAACGCAGAAAAGACTTGTTGCTGGAAAGCAACAGTCTCGCACCTCTTGAGAGCAAAATAAAACACTGTTATACCCTGAATTCCTGGCTCTCCTGGCAGTGGGTGGTGGTCGGAAGAACCCACTAGAGGGCAACCTCTGCAGGGTGAAACTCAAAACATGTATGAATATACTATGTATATATATAGGTCGGGTTAGGTCAGGAAAAAAAAACAGAGGGTATTTCATCCCTACAAGCCTGTTTCAGAGGTTTTCCTGCTCTTCAGGTGATATTTAGACACTATATTGCCAAAATTATTTGGCCACCCATCCAAATGTTGAGAATCAGGTGTCCTAAAACATTGGCCTGGTGTATAAAATCAAGCACTTAGGCATGGAGACTGCTTCCACAAACATTTGCGAAATAATGGGCCGCTCTCAGTGATTTCCAGCGTGGAACTGTCATAGGATGCCACCTGTGCAACAAATTAAATCGTGAAATGTTCTTGCTCTATTCCAAAGTCAACTTTATTGTATGAAAAGTGAGGAGTTTGGGAACAACAGCAAGTCAGCCACCAAGTAGTAGGCCACGTAAACTGACAGAGAGGGTTCAGCGGACGCTGAAGCGCATAGTGCAAAGACTTTCTGCGCAGTCAGTTGCTACAAAGCTTCAAACCTCACGTGACCTTCCGATTAGCCCACGTACAGTACGCAGAGAGATTCATGCAATGTTTTTCCATGGCCGAGCAGCAGCATCTTAGCCATACATCACCAAGTCTATTGCAAAGCATGGGATGCACTGGTGTAAAGCATGTTGCCACTGGACTCTAGAGCAGTGGAGACACGTTCTGTCACTGTACGGGCGTGTGTCAGTGTGCATTTATCTGTGCACTGTACCGAGCACAACTCCGAGACCGCGCTAAGAACACCCCAGACCAGCGGCAGCGAACAGTTGCAATAAATCTCCGGCAATCTGCACACCTGGTGCTGATGATCAGACCTGCCTTCAAAAGCCTGCACAACCTGCCATCCCTGGACGGAATATAGTATTTTGTACCGTAAGTTGATAACTCAGCTTTATTCTCTCTCTCTTTTTCTCTCTCTCTCTCTCTCTCTCTCTCTCTCTCTCTCTCTCTCTCTCTCTCTCTCTCTCTCTCTTTCTCTCTCTGCGTTTCCCCTCCGTGTTTCAGTGTTCTTCCTTTTCGTCCTCCCAAGCAATCTGTCTTCGTCCCCGCGTGATCGAGCTGAGCGTCTTGACTTTTCTTTTGGACTTCGGACTGCCATCCCCGATCCTCGACCCCTCGTATGGACATGGACTCTGATGCCTCTTTCTCGCCCTGGATCATCTGCCTGCCCTTGGACTGCCTTCATGCCTTGTTCCTCCTCTCGAGTTAACACTTCTGGTAAACACTCAGCAATTAATTCCTACACATAGTCCTACACCATACACACCCTTGGGTTTTGCCACATGCCATTCTCTAGTTAAATAAATTATATTGTTCATTATTTATTATATTGTTTATTTATAAACGGTATAACTCGGTTGGTAGAGCAGCCGGGCCAGCAACTTGAGGGTTGCAGGTTCGATCCCCGCTTCCGCCATCCTAGTCACTGCCGTTGGGTCCTTGGGCAAGACACTTTACCCACCTGCTCCCAGTGCCACCCACACTGGTTTGAATGTAAAAATTAGATATTGGGTTTCACTATGTAAAGCGCTTTGAGTCACTAGAGAAAAAGCGCTATATAAATATAATTAATTTCATTTCATTTATAAGAGAATAAGCGGTGGGAAAATGGATGGATGGATAAATACATAGAGCAATATTGCCCCCTTGTGGTTCTGTGCTGTCACAACTCCCTACTCCAAACATAACACGTTCTGTGGAATGATGAATCACACTTTTCCTTCTGGCAATCTGATGGACGAGTCTGGCTTCGAAGGTTGCAAGGAGAACGCTACTTTTCGGACTGCATTGTGCAGAGTGTGAAATTTGGTGGAGGAGGAATTATAGAGTGGGGTTGTTTTCCAGGAGTTAGGCTTGGCCCCTTATGTCCAGTGAAAAGACCTTGGAATTCTCCAGGATACTGAAACATTTTGGCCTATTCCATGGGATGGCACTTCAAGTCCGTATGTGAGTAAACGCAGGTGGCCAAATACAACCACACACTTATCTGTCAAACACACCATCGACAGCTTCTCCATATTTTCATGGATACACGTCTGCCATTTGGATATTGATTAGCCTACATTATTGGATGGCATTATTTACCCTTTTAATTCAGTAATGCTACGCTCAAACTGCACAAGTTGACTACACAGCCAGTCATGTTTTTGTTCATATATTTCTATAATTTAAATAATATTATCCACTTCCTCTTTTCAGCATTGTCCTTCACACTCACTTTCTTCCTCGCAATGATCGGAAAACATTAATGTCCATCGCTAGCTACATGCTAATGCTATCAAGCGAGACCAGATGTTTTGGTCGAATCTTACAGTGTTCACTGTGACAGTTGTTAGGCTAACTAGAAGTAGGGAGGCTTGTTTCTTGAATTTTGCTTACCGGCATAGCCATCCATCTTATTCCGCTTATCCGAGGTCGGGTCGCGGGGGAAGCAGCCTAAGCAGGGAAGCCCAGACTTTCCTCTCCCCAGCCACTTTGTCCAGCTCATCCCGGGGGATCCCGAGGCGTTCCCAGGCCAGCCGGGAGATAAATGGGTTGTACTTGTATAGTGCTTTTCTACCTTCAAGGTACTCAAAGCGCTTTGACACTACTTCCACATTTACCCATTCGCACACACATTCACACACTGATGGAGGGAGCTGCCATGCAACGCGCTAACCAGCACCCATCAGGTGCAAGGGTGAAGTGTCTTGCTCAGCACACAACGGACGTGACGAGGTTGGTACTAGGTGGGGATTGAACCAGGGACCCTCGGGGTGCGCACGGCCACTCTCCCTCTGCGCCACGCCGTCCTAACGTGTCCTGGGTCTTCCCCGTGGCCTCCTACAAGTTGGACGTGCCCTAGGAGGTGTTCGGCTGGCATCCAGACAAGATGCCCAAACCACCTCATCAGGCTCCTCTCGATGTGGAGAAGTGGCTTTACTTTGAGCTCCTCCCTGATGGCAGAGCGTTTCACCCTATCTCTAGGGGAGAGCCCCGCCACCCGGTGGAGGAAACTAATTTCGGTCGCTTGTACCCGTGATCTTATCCTTTTGGTCATAACCCAAAACGCATGACCATAGGAGAGGATGGGAATGTAGATCGACCGGTAAATAGAGAGTTTTCCCTTTCGGCTCAGCTCCTTCTTCACCACAACAGATCGATACAGCGTCCGCATTACTGAATACGCCGCACCGGTCTGCCTGTCGATCTCACGATCCACTCTTCCCTCACTCCTGAACAAGACTCGTTGGTACTTGAACTCCTCCACTTGGGGCAGCTTCGAACAGATCATAACAATCTGCAAGACAGCTTATATCTTGAGACCCCTGAGATAAGGCACCAGTATCCCAAATGAACACCGTACTACATAGTATCATGACCTGGGCATGACGTTAAAGTGCATCCGGCAGTGGGGGCTCCTCTATGGGGTCTTGGGGCACTAGGAGGTTAACCCCTTTTCTAATGTTACCCCAGGTGGCCCTTGGCAAAGACCTAGTACCTGACTGCCCCCTAGCCAGGGATACGGTGAAGACATCAACGGCGGAGCAGGGGGAAGATTGTAGATGTAAGAACAGCCACAACGGCTGCCGTGGTGGAAGAAGGCACCCCCCATATCCATGTGGGCCCAGTTATGGGGAAATAACAACCCGAGACCTCAACGGTGGAACCGGCGGGGGATGATTTCTAACCCTAAGGAGCATCACAACAGCTGGGATGGCAGAAAAGGATCCCCAGTCGTCTTGGACTCCATGACACTGGACCCTGACCCGGATCCATCAAGGATCATGTGTGTTTGTGCACCAGTCTCCCCACATTGAACTAAGTCACGCACAGGCATCCTCCATAAAGGGATACCCCCCCTACCGGGAGGATCGTCATACTCGCTTCCAGTGACCGCCGATATTATTATCATGTCCCTTTCAAAGAACATCGGAACCCAGCGATACACATGCCATGCAGTTTGTGTCTCACGATTGTCAAGTCTAAGCATTTTCAAAATGCTCTGGCACATTTCTGGGGAAATGGTGACTCAAAATATTGGTTTTCCACTCAAACAACCCTTGGTCACGCCAAGGGTTGTTTGTTCTTAAACGTAACGATTGACGTTCATGTTTGTCTCTGCAAAAGTTTTAATGTAATTCCTGGTGGGAAAAAAGAACTGGAACACTGACAAAATGATGTCTGCTTGTGGGTCTTGAAGTAGTTCCAATTACATTTAGCATTACCATTTTGCCTGGAACTTAAGTCAAGACCAGCAGTCAGTATTGTTTTTGATGAGTTTTGTGTGCCTCTCCATCACAGTCCTTGTCTTTAGAGGGGCTGCGTTCAGACTTCTGTTGTCCTGGTCTGACACATCCTAATCTAAATCTCTCTCACCTCCCCCATCTTGAGAGATCAGCTCATGGGCCTGTTGCACACTTACTGCCAGTTTTACTTACTGCTGTGATATCAGTTACTGAAATAGCATCTCTGATACTAGTGATGCATACCAATGAAAATTCTTATCTGAAACCGAAAATAAGGAAACTGAGGCCGGAAACCGAAACACAGAATGAGTTTATTATGCCAATTATTATTACCGTCACATTTATGGCTTTGACTATGTACTAACTTTACAGAAATAAAGTCATTGCAATTACACACGGTGGCGGGAGGTGTAGCCAGCACGTCTGCAGGAGCAAAGGTCAGTGCCTCTGTCTATGGTGCTGAGGAGGAGCACCATCGGATATAATGTGCTGACGGCGAGACACAGCTGAAAGGCGATTCGATTTCACAGGTGGTACGTGTTAATCTAATCATTTGTTGTCTTTAACAGTAAGCAGCCGGGAGCAGGGGATGAGAGAAGTTACGGAAGTGGCTGAAAAGTTACATCCTGCTGGACAGAAATCTGTTGAGAAATTCTATGGACATTAAAAAAAGTGTTAAAAACTGCAAGCTTGGCTCCTGTGCCGTGTTTAACAGTGGAACTGATAGGAAACAACCTCTACACACACGCACATTTTTTCCAGACGATGAGGCCTTGTTTACACTAAGCCGGATAAGGTTAACCAGGCTAAATCACACCTAACCTTATCCGTGTCCATGCACAACAATGCCACCGTTTAAGACCCTGCAACGAGACCTTGTTTACTGAGATTGTTTACTGCCGACATATTGCAGTCCACACATCTTTGATGTGTGACTGCCATCTACCGGGCACACTTATTATTACACTATGTACCTAATAAAAAAGCTTCCAGGTCGGTCAGCACAACCATAATTATTCCGTACAAACAATAGCAAAGTAAAATGCACTTTGTAAAAGCTGCACAGTACAAAGAATGGGTAAAAAGTTGCAGCTTATAGTCTGGAAAATTACAGTTATAGTTAACCCAAAACAGCCTTGGTATACAAATATTTGTAGAACCATTTACCCTATTTTTCTGGACCATAGGACAAACTGGATTGTAAGGCACATTGAAGGGGTTAAATTATGATGTTTTTCTAAATTTTAATATTTTCTAGTGGTCTACAAAACATGTAATGTGGTTCTTTGGTCAAAATGTTGCATATGTTATGTTTTAAAGATCATCTTCAAGTAATACTTGTATCTCTGACTACAGTAGCCGTAATGGGCTGACTACTAATCAAGCAGCGTGGCTTCAAAGTCGTACTAAAACATTTTGAGAGATTTTTAAGCGGCGTGTGTTCTTTATTTTCAATGGAACATTTAAAGTTTTGGTGTTGTTTCCTGGCGTCATATTGCAGTCTACACATATCTCTTATGTGTAATGGTAAATGGGTTGTACTTGTATAGCACTTTTCTAACTTCAAGGTACTCAAAGCGCTTTGACACTACTTCCACATTCACCCATTCACACACACATTCACACACTGATGGAGGGAGCTGCCATGCAAGGCTTTAACCAGCACCCATCAGGAGCAAGGGTGAAGTGTCTTGCTCAGGACACAACTGACGTGACGAGGTCGGTACTAGGTGGGGATTGAACCAGATTGCGCACGGCCACTCTCCAAACTGAGCCACGCCATACCGTGTGACTGCCATCTAATGGTCACACTTATCATTACACCATGTACCAAATAAAATTGCTTCGAGGTCAGTAAGCACAACCAGAATTATTCCATACAATCGTTAGCAAAGAAAAATCGACTTTGTAAAAGCTGCATAGTACAAATAATGGGTAAACAGTTGCGTCGTATAGTGTGTAAAATACAGTTATAGTTAACCCAAAACAGCCTTGGTATACA
The DNA here is from genome assembly GCF_033978795.1 of Nerophis ophidion. Taxonomy (NCBI): domain Eukaryota; kingdom Metazoa; phylum Chordata; class Actinopteri; order Syngnathiformes; family Syngnathidae; genus Nerophis; species Nerophis ophidion. The sequence goes on along the minus strand of NC_084611.1, from coordinate 56,417,292 downwards.
CATGTTTGTATAACCATTTACCGTATTTTTCTGGACCATAGGGCACACTGGATTATAAGGCACATTAAAGGGCTGAAATTATACTTTTTTTCTATATTAAAATTTTTTCTATTGGTCTACATAACATGTAATAGTGGTTCTTTGGTCAAAATGTTGCATAGATTATGTTTTACAGACCATCTTCAAGTAAGACTTGTATCTCTGACTACGGTAGCCGTAACAGGCCGACAATCCATCAAGCGGCACGGCTTCAAAGTCATACTAAAACATTTTGACGGATGTTTTAATGCTGTGTGTAATGTTCTTTTTTTTTAATGGGTTACTAGGTACTTTTAAAGATTTGCTGTTGTTTACTGGCGTCATATTGCAGTCCACACATATCTCTTATGTGTGACTGCCATCTACTCGTCACACTTATAATCACACCATGTACCAAATAAAATAGTTTCGAGGTTGGTAAGCACAACAAGATGTATTCCGTACATTAGGGTTACAAGGCGCACTGTTGATTTTTGAGAAAATAAAAAAAGATTTAAGTCCGCCTTATAGTCCGAAAAATACAGTATGTTTTATTCCTTTTAGAAATGCATGTTTCCTGGCAAAAAAACAAATAAACATTTGTAAAAGGTATTTTTTTACAGCTGTGGGTCACAAATGGGTGATGTTTGACGAGAATAATATGTATGGGTTAGTGGGGGGAAGAGTGTGGTCAGCACGCTGCAGGAGCGAAGGTCACCGCCTCTGTCAATGGTGTTGAGGGCGGAGCACCATCGACTAGGGGCGGCATGTGCAGGACTTCAAACTTCAACAAAATATGTAAATTATGGAAAAATAAAATACTAATTTAACATATGTCTTATTCAGCATGTCTTACTTTATAAAGATTAGCAATGGATTTGGATATTTTTCCCTTTATATATTCAATATGCGGTGTGGGGGGAGGGGTGGTCAGTGCTCCTTGCAGGAGGAAAAGTCACCGCCGCTGTCTATGGTGCAGAAAATGAGCACCATCGGGCGGGGGCGGGGCATGTTTGGGACGGCGAGACACAGCTGGCCAGTGAAATTATATTTCACAGGCGGTACGTGTTAATCTAATCATCTGTTGTCTTTAACAGTAAGCGGCCGGGAGCAGAGGAGGGTTGGAGAGAAAGACGACAGACTGAAAAGTCAAGACAGCAAAAGTATATTGATGGTTAATAACTGTCAGACTCCGGTGACAGTGTGTTATCAGCGGCACTACTTAGGACGCAACTTCCACAGGGTTAAAGTCAGAAAAAGGGAGTTTGGACAAACCAAAATAAAACCACCTGCTCTATTTTCATTTCTTCATTTAAGTCCTCGGCGATGTACACCCATAAAAACGTTTACGGACAGAATTTCTAGGCGCAGTCAAGGCGTTGAGGGTATTTGGTTTGGTGGCTACAGGATTAGAACTCTGCTTTTTGCAGAGGATGTGGTCCTGATGGCTTCATCTGGCCAAGATCTTCAGCTCTCGCTGGATCAGTTTGCAGCCGAGTGTGAAGCGACTGGGAGGGGAATCAGCACCTCCAAGTCCGAGTCCATCGTTCTCGCCCCGGGAAAGGGTGGAGTCCCATCTCTAGGTTGGGGAGGAAATCTTGCCCCAAGTGGAGGAGTTCAAGTACCTCAGAGTCTTGTTCACGAGGGAGGGAAGAGTGGATCGTGAAGTCGACAGTTGGTTTGGCGTGGCGTCTTCAGTAATGCGGATGCTGTGTCGATCAGTTGTGGTGAAGAAGGAGGTGAGCCGGGAGGCAAAGCTCTCAATTTACCGGTCGATCTAAACGTGGGTTATGACCGAAAGATCACGGGTACAAGCGGCCAAAATGAGTTTCCTCCGGCGGGTGGCAGGGCTCTCTCCCTTATAGATGGTTGTTTTTAGGTTAGAGTTTGTATCCAATCAGAATTCAGCGAGCTTGTGTTGCCATGCTGTACGAAATCTGCCCAGAGCCTTCAGAATCAACAATGCAGGCGTCTGTGCACTGTCAGTGAACGGACACATACAGCTAGACAATGGCGATAGCCAATCAGATCACAAGTTGTTGTCAGTAAGGCCTTCTAGCTGGCCTTACGCTGTGATTGGATACTCAATTGGATACTCGAATGAGTATCCAATCACAATTTGCGAAAAGAGGAAGTGGCACAGGAGCCATAGAAAGTCACAGAAAACATTCCCATCCTCACCTATGGTCATGAGCTTTGGGTCATTACCGAAAGGACAAGATCACGGGTACAAGCGGCCTTAGAGATAGGGTGAGAAGCTCAGGGAGGAGCTCAATGTAAAGCCGCGGCTCCTCCACATCGAGAGGAGCCAGATGAGGTGGTTCGGGCATCTGGTCAGGATGCCACCCAAACGCCTCCCAGGGGAGGTGTTTCAGGCACGTCCGAACAGTAGGCGACCACAGGGAAGACCCAGGACACGTTGGGAAGATAAGTCTCCCGGCTGGCCTAGGAACGCCTCGGGATCCCCCGAAAGAGCTGGACAAAGTGGCTGGGGAGAGGAAAGTCTTGGCTTCCCTGCTTAGGCTGCTGCCCCGCGACCCGTCCTCGGATAAGCGGAAGAAGATGGATGGATGGATGGATGGATGGATGGATGGGGATGTTCTTTTTCAAACATCAAAGTAGTACAGATTAAATTCAGACTGACACCGTCTGAACACTATTAGCCAGTTACGAGCTGGAAATGACCGTTTAAAAAGCCACTCGCTGCTGGCTTGAATGTCAAAATGAATGGTCGAGGCTGTGAGGGAACGAAGAGACCACGAGCATCTTTGAAAAGCACTTTTGACTTATTATAAGGGGAAACATATTTTCTTTCTAACTACCCTGAGGAGGTGGCGGCAATATGCAGATGACACATTTAGCAGGGGGAATGGAAAAAAATGAGTTAAGCAGAGGCAGTAATCTTCCGGTGCTTCTTCTTGTGGCGCCAAGGTGTTGATTATGATGACGCAAATACCGAGTGCACGCGCTGACCCCAACTGTCTAGTTACGGCTGAGTTGCCAAAGATGTGCGCCGCCTTCTTGAACTTTACTGCTTGACGCATCGCCAGCTTTCATTACTGAGGTGTATTTAATCAGAGAGAGGAATCAATGTTAGTGCAATTGATCCCGTGAGGCAATCAGCATGTGATTTGATTGCGAGCTGGTTGCACCTCTTCTACATACCACGTGTGCCATGTAGAAGCCCCCCGCATTTACACTTTATTTAAAAGTATTTGGCCACATGCCTTTACACTTTATTTAAAAGTATTTGGCCACATGCCTTGACTCACATAAGAACTTGAAGTGCCATCCCATTCCTTACCCATAGGGTTCAGTATGATGTCGGTCTTCTTGCAGCTATTTCAGCATCAACTCTTCTGAAAGGCTGTCCACAAGGTTGCAGTGTGTTTTTAGGAATTTTCCAACCATTCTTCAAAAACCCATAGGTGAGGTCATGCACTGATGTTTGTCGAGAAGGCCTGGCTCTCAGTCTCCGTTCTAATTCATCCCAAAAGAAATCTATCGGATTAAAGTCAGGACTCTGTGCAGGCCGGTCAAGTTCCTCCATACCAGACTCTGTCATCCATGTCTTTTTAGGAACCTTTCTTTGTGCACAGGTGCACAGTCATGTTGGAAGAGGAAAGGGGCGGCTCCACATGTCGCCACTGGACTCTAGAGCAGAGGAGACGCCTTCTCTGGAATGATGAATCACGCTTTTCCATCTGGCAATCTGATGGACAAGTCTGAGTTTGGAGTTTGCCAGGAGAACGCTACTTTTCGGACTGCATTTTGCCGAATGGGAAATTTGGTGGAGGAGGAATTATAATGTGGGGTTGGTTTTTCAACAAGTGACACATACTAAGTTTTATGACTATGGGCTAAACGGTTGCAAACGTTAGCACGCTAATGTTAGCATGTTAGCAAGCTAAGGAAAGCATCGTAAAAGTTAGCTTGTGTCACATACTAAGTTATATGACTCTAAGGTGTAAAGTTGGGGAATTAAGAGTGAAAACTTAAAAAATTGAAAAAAAATTTAGCACTTACAAGTGTCACACACCAGGTTATATAACTGTAGGGTAAACGGTTGCATAACTAGCTCAAAAAGTTAGCACATTAATGTTAGCATGCTAATGTAAACATGCATACAGTTAGCATGCTAAAAGTTAACAAGTGTCACATACCAAGTTATATGACTCTGGGCTAAACGGTTGCAAAAGTTAGCACACTAATGTTAGCATGTTAGCAAGCTAAGGATAGCATCTTAAAAGTTAGCTTGTGTCACATACCAAGTTATATGACTCCAAGGTGTATGGCTGGAGATTTAGAGTAAAACCTTTAAAATTTGAAAAAAAAGTTAGCGCTTTAACGTTAACATGCCAACGTTAGCATACCAAGTTATATGACTGCAGGGTAAACTTGCAAAATTAGCTCAAAAAGTTGGCATGTTAATGTTAGCATGCTAATGTAAACAGTTAACAAGTGTCATATACCAAGTTATGTGACTCTGGGCTAAGCGGTTGCAAAAGTTAGAACACTAATGTTAGCATGTTAGCAAGCGATGGATAGCATCCTTAAAGTTAGCTTGTGTCACATACCAAGTTAAAAGACTCTAAGGTGTATGGTTGTGGAATTAGAGTAAACAATGGTAAAATGTTAATGCTAGTATGCTAATGTTAGCACGCTATCAGTCAACACATGTCACATACCAAGTGATATTTGACATTATAAGTGTTTTTTTCTATTTTGATTTCTATTTACTGTTTTAATTGGTTTTACCCTTTAAAATGTTTTTTATTCATATTTATTTTTATATTGTTTTGATATTGGTTTTATATATATATATTTTTTTTTATTCAGTCATTGGTGGAGCTAAGGATAATATTTAAATATTGTTTTTAATATTGTTGAGCCGATAGTGGATTGGATTGGATTTGTGACTGTGGGGTAAATGGTTGCAAACATAGCTCAAAAAGTTTGCACGGTAATGTTAGCATGCTAGCATGCTAATGTAAACATGCATACAGTTAGCATGTTTTAAATATAAAGTTATATGACTGTATGGTATACGGCTGTGCAATCAGACAAAATAGCATAACATTCGCAAAAAAAAAGTTAGCACAAATGATTCACAGGCGCGGCCACCGCTGCTGCTCAGTGCTCCCACACCTAGTGTGTGTGTGACAATCATTGGCACTTCAACTTTAACATTGCCAGTGGGCCCATAATTACTTCCCTGTTTGCAATTATTCTGTGTGGATGGATGGGTGCGTATCTCAAAGAAACAAGATTGTATTGAGTCACCTTCTGGTCGTGACTGTAGGCCAAGGCCCAGTCCTCTTCAGTAGGGTGGAACAAAAGGCTGAGGATGTAGAAGGTGAGGCGGTACTTCTGGAAACTGGCTCCCTCGTCGGTGCTGATAAGCACACTGCTCTCAAACTCCGGATCAGTCAAGACCATAATCTGGGAGAAGGGACACAAAAGAAAACTGCTGTTAAAAAAATAATAATAATAATAAAATAAAATGAAAAAGTGGAAGTAAAGTGAGGGGATACCAAAAATGTGGAAGGCGGAAGGAAGTTTGTGTCAGCAGAAAAACAACACAAAAAAAATCCATGCTTTTTGGCTCACGTCAGGTTTGTACTTGGCTATATTTCCAAGTTCATTTCATGAGTGTCACTTTGGCACGGCTTTATGCTCAGGCTTTAATGCCGCACTCAGCGGACATCATTTAGACGAGGTGGTCAATGGAAACCCCGATAGGTCCGGTTTAGAAAAGTGTTCTGAAGCAACAAAAAAAAAAAACGGGAAAAAAAAAAACGTCAGGGGGTGGATAGGATTTGTACGTGTATGGCAGGGGCGCTCACACTTTTTCTGCAGGCGAGCTACTTTTCAATTGACCAAGTCGAGGAGATCTACCTCATTCCTATTTATAATTTATATTTATTTATTTATGAAAGAGACATTTTTGTTAACAAGTTAATGGTGTTTAATGATAATACAAGCATGTTTAACACACATAGATTCCTTTCTTTCATGAAGACAAGAATATGAATTGGTGTATTTGATTCTGATGACTTGCATTGATTGGAATTAGACAGTGGTGCTGATAACGTCCGCATTTTCAAATGGAGGAAAAAAAAAAGTCCTCCTTCCTGTCCAATACCACATGAAAGTGGTTGGATTTGGCATCTCATTTGTCCAACTTGCATACTCGTTTTTAAACACTTTGTTATGAGAGTAGCATATGTGTGTGGCCCTTTAATGTCTGGCAGCAGGTGAGTGACGTCAGTGAGTGTGCGGGTGGGCAAGCAAGTGTGAAAGCGGCCGCTGAGGGCGGGGGAGAAATACATTGGCATCAAACTCCGTAGCTTGCTAGCTTGTGCACGCTAGCTTTCTGAGACTCTTATTTTGTTAGCACAGGCAGGATGAAACAGGTCTTTTATGGTGAAGACAGGAACTGTGCTGTCGGTCTTTAGAGTTTTGACAGTAGGTACGGAGACTCTAGAAATAAAATGTGTTTCTCTGCGTCCGCCTTGTTAGTGATTTTTTTCTTAAATATGAGCTTGCAGCAGCCAGCGTCATCTCACAAGATCCTCGGGTGCCGAGAATGTCAAACAACTGACGAAAGTGAAGTCTTGGTATGATTGATGATTGCTCATTTTTATGTCTATTTTTTAATGCCTGGTTTCAGATCGACTGACACACCCTCCGAGATCGACCAGTCGATCGCGATCGACGTAATGGGCACCCCTGGTGTATGGTGTTGGGTGGTAGGTAAATAGCAAAAAAGTAAATAAATACATATATTTTTTTATTTGTATTTATTAAGTCTATACCAGGGGTCGGCAACCCAAAATGTTGAAAGAGCCATATTGGACCAAAAATACAAAAACAAATCCATCTGGAGCCGCAAAAAAATTAAAAGCCATATAACATACAGATAGTGTCATAAGATATACATTTAATTATGAGGACTTAAAGGAAACTAAATGAGCTCCAATATAGCAACAAATGAGTCATAATGATGCAATATGTACATAGAGCTATCCTAAATAGCATGTTAGCAGCGATTAGCTTGCAATCATGCAGTGACCAAATATGTCTGATTAGCACTCCACACAAGTCAATAACATCAACAAAACTCACCTTTGTTCATTCATGCACAACGTTAAAAGTTTGGTGAACAGAATGAGACAGAAAAAGAAGTGGCATAAAACACGTCTTAGAAAGTCGGAGAAAGTTATACATGTAAACAAACTACGGTGAGTTCAAGGACCGCCAAAATTAGTAGGACAAAACGGCGCTCGCCAAATACTCGAATTATTGAAGCATGTTTAATATAAACAGTGTGCTTTATAACAATTAGGGACGTTTTTGTCATGTTTTTTCTCCTACAGAAACTATCCATCCATCCATCCATCCATCCATCCATCAATCCATCTTCTTCCGATTATCTGAGGTCGGGTCGCGGGGGCAACAGCCTAAGCAGGGAAACCCAGACTTCCCTCTCTCCAGCCACTTCGTCTAGCTCTTCCGTGGGGATCCCGAGGCGTTCCCAGGCCAGCCGGGAGACAAAGTCTTCCCAATGTGTCCTGGGTCTTCCCCGTGGCATCCTACCGGTTGGACTTGCCCTAAACACCTCCCTAAGGAGGCGTTCGGGTGGCATCCTGACCAGATGCCCGAACCACCTCATCTGGCTGCTCTCGATGTGAAGGAGCAGCGGCTTTACTTTGAGTTCCTCCTGGATGGCAGAGCTTCTCACCCTACCTCTAAGGGAGAGCCCCGCCACACGGCGGAGGAAACTCATTTCGGCCGCTTGTACCCGTGATCCTATCCTTTCGGTCATGACCCAAAGCTCATGACCATAGGTGAGGATGGGAACGTAGATCGACCAGTAAATTGAGAGCTTTGCATACCGGCTCAGCTCCTTCTTCACCACAACGGATCGGTACAACGTCCGCATTACTGAAGACGCCGCACCGATCCGCCTGTCGATCTCACGATCCACTCTTCCCCCACTCGTGAACAAGACTCCTAGGTACTTGAACTCCTCCACTTGGGGCAGGGTCTCCTCCCCAACTCGGAGATGGCATTCCACCCTTTTCCGGGCGAGAACCATGGACTCGGACTTGGAGGTGCTGATTCTCATTCCGGTCGCTTCACACTCGGCTGTGAACCGATCCAGTGAGAGCTGAAGATCCCGGTCAGATGAAGCCATCAGGACCACATCATCTGCAAAAAGCAGAGACCTGGTCACCAAACCGGAACCCCTCAACGCCTTGACCGCGCCTAGAAATTCTGTCCATAAAAGTTATGAACAGAATCGGTGACAAAGGACAGCCTTGGCGGAGTCCAACCCTCACTGGAAATCTTTTCGACTTACTGCCGGCAATGCGGACCAAGCTCTGACACTGATCGTACAGGGAACGGACCGCCACAATCAGACAGTCCGATACTCCATACGCTCTGAGCACTCCCCACAAGACTTCCCGAGGGACACTGTCGAATGCCTTCTCCAAGTCCACAAAGCACATGTAGACTACAGAAACTATATTTAAACAAAAAATGTTTTTTTTTCCCCTCATCTTTTTCCATTTTTCATTTATTTTTGAAAAAGCTCCAGAGAGCCACTAGGGCGGTGCCAAAGAGCCGAATGGGGCTCCAGAGCCGCGGGTTGCCGACCCCGGGTCTATACCGACTAACCGAGCGATATAGCACAGTTGGTAGAGTGGCCGTGCAAGCAACTTGAGGGTTCCGAGTTTGATACCCAATTCCACCATCCTAGTCCCTGCTGTTGTGTCATTGGGCAAGACACTTTATCCACCTGCACCCAGTGCCACCCACACTGGTTCAAATGTAACTCAGATATTGGGTTTCGCTATGTAAAATAATTTTGAGTCACTAGAGAAAAGCACTATATAAATATAATTTACTTCAGAAATTGTTGAAATGAAATAGTTTCTGAGGGAACATTTAGTCAAAGCTGGTGGAAAGTGAAAGAATTGGGCTTTGAAAGTACTTAATGTTCTTTCCCTCCGTTCAATCTTGATAATTGATTTTGAGTATAGATGTCCGATAGTATCGGACTGCCGATAAACGCTTTTAAATGTAATGTCGGAAATTACCGGTATCGGTTTCAAAAGGTAAAATGCATGACTTTTTAAAAGGCCGCTGTACGGAGTGGTACACGGACATAGGGAGAAGTACAGAGCACCAATAAACTGCCTTTGCATGCCGGTCCAATCACATAATATCTACGGCTTTTCACACACACAAGTGAATGCAAGCATACTTGGTCAACAGCCATACAGGTCACACTGAGGGTGGCCGTATAAACAGCTTTAACACTGTTACAAATATGCGCCACACTGTGAACCCACACCAAGCAAGAATGACAAACACAATTCGGGAGAATATCTGCACCGTAACACAACAGAACAAATACCCGGACCCCATTGCAGCACTAACTCTTCCGGGACGCTCCATTATACACCCTCTCTACCCCCTAGTCCCCCCCCCCCCCTCAACCCCGCCCACCTCAACCTCCTCATGCTCGTTCAGGGAGAGCATGTCCCAAATTCAAAGCTGCTGTTTTGAGGCATGTTAAAAAAATAAAATAATGCACTTTGTAACTTCAATAATAAATATGTCAGTGCCATGTTGGCATTTATTTTTCCATAACTTGAGTTGATTTATTTTGGAAAACCTTGTTACATTGTTTAATGCATCCAGCGGCGCATCACAACAAAATGAGGTATAATTATGTGTTAATTCCACGACTGTAGATATCGGTATCGGTTGATATCGGAATCGGTAATTAAAAGTTGGACAATATCGGAATATCGTCAAAAAAGCCATTATCGGATACTTCTATTTTGAGTACCGTATTTGCTTGAATTGCCTCCGAGTATGTATGCCTCGTTTTACTGCCGGGTCAAACTTGTTTCTCAAAATACTTAGCGCATGCTTAGAATTATTGCCGGGTCAAATTTGTTTAGCAAAATAATTAGCGCATGTCTCGGTTTACTGCCGGTTAAAACTCGTTTCGCAGAATAATTAGCATATGCCTCGTTTTACTGCCGGGATCAAACTCGTTTCGTACAATAATCAGCATACTTCCGGGTCAAACTCGTCACGTGACGAGTTTGACCCGGATGTAGTACAAGGCATTATTTTCCAAAATGGAGGAGGCTGAATTCAAGAATTTAAAATCGCATAAAGGGAAGAAAATAAAGAGCTATTCAGTAGGCTTTAAGGTCCAAGCGATTTAATATGCCAAAAAGAAGAGTAAGGAGGGATCCATGCTTATCAAGAACAGCTTCACACTCGACAAGATTGGCGCAATGGACGAGACGACAATTTGGTTGGATATCCCGGGAGATATGACGGTGGATCTGACTGGTTCCAAAAGCATGCCAATCAAATCCACAGGCCGTGAGAAGTCACGCGTGACCGTGTGTTTATTGGCAAAGGCCAATGGACAAAAGCTGAAGCCGTTCATTGTCTTCAAGGGAGTGCGAAGGGATAGAGAAGCGGACAAAATAAATGGTGTTGTAGTGGCAATGTATAAAAATGGGTGGATGAAGACCTGACGCGCCAATCAATCAATCAATTAATGTTCATTTATATAGCCCTAAATCACAGGTGTCTCAAAGGGCTGCACAAACTACAACACAAACCACTACGACATCCTCGGTAGGCCCACATAAGGGCAAGGAAAACTCACACCCAGTGGGACGTCGGTGACAATGGTGAGTATGAGAACCTTGGAGAGGACCACATATGTGGGCAACCCATCCCCCCCCTCTAGTGGCTTTGTGATGTATGGGGACGGATTGGGTTCCGCTCACGTCTATTGGTGTGGGATGCGTTCAGATGCCACATCCAGGACTCCACAAAGGCTCTGCTCAGGACCATGAGCACAAAAATGGCTGTCATTCCTGGTGGTTGCACAGGTAATATGATTTCATTCAAACACTCACATTTCATTGTATGATATATACAATTTAATGCAGTGGTTCTCAAATGGGGGTACTTGAATGTATGCCAAGGGGTACGTGAGATTTTTTTTAAATATTCTAAAAATAGCAACATCCATTTTCTCCATCCATTTTCTACCGCTTATTCCCTTTTAGGATTGCGGGGGGCGCTGGCGCCTATCTCAGCTACAATCGGGCGGAAGGCGGGGTACACCCTGGACAAGTCGCCACCCCATCGCAGGGCCAACACAGATAGACAGACAACATTCGGGGGCGCTTGCGCCTATCTCAGCTACAATCGGGCGGAAGGCGGGGTACACCCTGGAAAAGTCGCCACCCCGTCGCAGGGCCAACACAGATAGACAGACAACATTCACACTCACATTCACACAATTCAAAAATATTTTATAAATATATTTATTGAATAATACTTCAACAAAATATGTCGTCTGGATGTCTACCAAACGGCCGGGGGCGGCCCTGCAGGACTGTGTCCCAGGTGTTTGATAGTTGGTATGACAGGCACTGTCAACAGAGATGAAGGAGCATACCAACTATCCCATACCTGGGACACAGTCACGCAGGGCCAACCCCGGCCGTTTGGTAGACATTCAGACGACAGGGGTCGCCCCGCCCTACCCCCAACACACACCAGGGGAGCCCGCCATCCCACCACTTCAGGTGGGATGGTACAATCCATATAACACGTCACAGACAACGTCACGCTAACATCAGTGCTGCAGAGCTGGCACTGAGCGCTGGGACGGAGAGGCTTCGCGGTATCCTGGCTGGGTAAGCAGGTGTTGGACACCTCAGTCTCCTTGGACGGATCATGGCTCATCCATGCGGACTGGACACTGGCCGAGAGTGGAGTCGGCTGTCTCGGTTGCTTTGTTGGGTCTGCTTCTGTCTCTGGCCATGCTCCCTCCACCCCAGCGGATGATGGTGTGGAACACCGCAGAGGCCACCACAGTGGATATGTTTCTTTTACTTTTTATTCACAGCTGTATGTAGAAGTGTCTGGATGTATCTTCTGCTTTAATGTCTTTAATGTCCTCTGTGTTCTGTCATGTTTGATGTTTCCCTCTTACACACATGTAATAAGGATGTGTAATATGGCTAAGAGTTTGTTTTTTTTTTTTCCCTTGGCCTCAGTCTGCACCCCCTCTCCGGGGCCCAGGCTAAGACCGATTTTTTTTATTTTATTTTAATCTTCTATTTTTTTTCTCCCATTCCCCCCCCACACCCCCTTGTTTACCTGTATCTCATCTTTTTTGTAAGGGGCGCTGGAAGCCGGCAGACCCGTCAGCAATCCTGTTCTGTCTCCCTGTAATGTTTGTCTGATCTTGACTGGGATTGTGCTGAAAATTGTAATCTTCCTGAAGGAACTCTCCTGACGGAAATAAATAAAGTACCATCTAATCTAATCTAATCACTTGACACCTCTGATGAAGGCTGCAGAAGCAAGGTAGCCGAAACTTGTCAGGTACAACATTTTACCTTACTAGCCTGTATGAATCAACCATTCATATATAGTTATAATTGCCTTTAGTGAGTGTGCCACACGCTCACTACGACAGTAATCCCTTTTAACTTCTTTCAGACAGTGATAAACGTTTGAATCATTAATCACAAATCGAATATTTTCATGAATTGAGAATTAAAAAAAAAACATTTTATTACCTTCTAAACACATTTGTCAGTCTCATCTCTTGTTATTTACATGCTTGAAATGCTTAATTTATGAAAAACAATATTGTAAAATACGCTTTAAATGAACAATATTAATATTGTGTTATTATATAATTGCAATTCTTAATATTAATATTGTGTTAGTTTGTAGTGGTGGAGATGTAAATGTGCTTTTCATGATGGTATCCTTACATCACACTCAAACTTATAAGTGCAGGCCTAAATTTACCGCATGCTTTTGGTAAGCGCAGGGGTGAGACGAGGTTTTAAAATAATTAGCGCCTGCTTACTTTTACCGCATGCCTTGGATAAGTGCAGGAGTGAGAAGAAGTTTTAAATTAATTAGCGCCCCGGCGGCTATTCAAGGAAATACGGTAAGCTTGATCTGGTGTACACAGCAAAAACTGATAATAAGGGTGATATTTGCTTATTTTTTTGTCTGATAAGATCATTTTTCTCACTTAAGCAGATTTGATGTCGGTATTTTACTTGTTTTTAAGTGTTTTGGTCCTAAATAGTCTCAGTAAGATATCAAAATATTTTCAGCCATGCGCCAACCGGCTGAGTCATAACAAAGACTATAAAAATGGGAGTCATTACCTCCCTGCTTGGCACTCAGCAGCAAGGGTAGGAATTGGGGAATGAATCCCCAAAAAAAAAAAAATCCTGGGCCTGGCCACCGCTGCTGCTCACTGCTCCCATATCACCTCCCCTGGGGTGATCAAGGGTGATGGGTCAAATGCAGAGAATAATTTTGCCACACCTAGTGTGTGTGCAAAAATCATATGGACTTTAACTTTTTAACTAACAATAAAGATGACTACTTTATTCAACAATATTTATTAATAGTGTAACTGCTGCTAATTAGGTTGCTAAAAAAACAACTATTTTGCAAGGACAGGCAAAACAAAAATAAAATTAAAAAAAATCATGTGAACATAGGACAGTCAAAATAGCAGCAAATACGATGGTAAATATACTTTGTGGAGGGAGGTGTGGCCAGCGCTGCCTGCAGGCGGAAAGGTCACACCTCCCTTTACATACTTGTATATCGTTTTTGTTCCTTCAAGGTACTCAAAGCGCTTTGACACTGTTTCCACATTCACCCATTCACACACACACATCCACACAGTGATGGCGGGAGTTGCCATGCAAGGCCCTAACCACGACCCATCAGGAGCAAGGGTGAAGTGTCTTGCTCAGGGATCGAACCAGGAACCCAACAGCCACTCTCCAAACTGCGTCACACCGTCCCAAAAATCAAACAAAGAAACAAAACAATCTAGTTTCTTAAAAAAAATAGCAATAGCGAGCGGACTTTGGCTAAAATTATACGTTAAGCTACTTTTCACGCTACTTCATGTCTCTGTTGTTTTTAATTTTCCTGAGGGAACTCAATAACTTACTATCTATGTGGTATTATCTATCTTAACTATGTAGCTAACAAAACAACTATCTTACCGAGGAGACTCGGTAAGTTGGTATGCATCATTCAGATGGTGGTGGCAGCATCATGATGTGGGGTTGTTTCTCAGTGGTCGGCACTGCACTACAAAAACTGCAATCTAAGTAAGATTACACATCTCAAATGAGGGTGATATTTGCTTATTTTTTTGTCTGATAAGATCATTCGTCTCACTAAGCAGATTTTATGTTAGTGTTTTACTTGTTTTAAGTGTTTTGGTCCTAAATGATCTCAGTAAGATATTACAGCTTGTTGCTGAGATGTTATGACCTATATTGAGTAAAACATGCTTATAACTATTTTTGTGCACATGTCCAAAACACACCCAAAAATGGTGCACAGAAGAGGGGAAAAGGCGGCCAAAATGGTCAAAAGTCCCAATTTTGTCCAAAATACCTTCCTGGGTTCCAGTCCCACGAGTCAAATAATGTCCAAAACGCACCCAGCAAAGTCCCACGGGAAGTGGGGGAGATAAGTGAGAAAAGTCGTCAAAAGTCCCCAAAAATGTTCAAAATACCTACCCAGGTTCGAGTCCCACAAGTCCCGCCGGCGGGCGCGCAAGTCCCGGGATAACCAAAATTTCCAGAACACACCTATCCGGGTGCCACGGGGAGGGGGAATAAAAGTTTGAAAAGTCGTCAAAAGTCCCCAAAAATGTTCAAGATACCTACCCAGGTTCGAGTTCCACATAATGATATGCTCTTACATTTCTTAAAACCAGCAAACTTACACTAAAAACTCATTTATTGTTCTTAATGGAAAGGCAACAAGGCAACCGCTTGTTACTCTCAGGTCTGAAAATGCATTTTTCCATCGACAACATGACATCATCGCACCAAGTGTGTGCTCTTTAGTGCACTTGTATACATATATATATTTTTTATTGTCATTTTGAAGAATTTATCTGAATGTGCATAAACTATTTCTGTTCCAAATTGTTAGAAATGTCACATGTTAAATATTTAAATAGTCAGTTTACTGTACTGTGCCAACTGTACTACTACATGAGTGCCTGTTTTCTATTGTTTCATTGAAAATAAAACTGCAAACTCCATTTGGCTGTCATCTGTTTTAATTAGGAGACACATTTTGTGTCAAAATCATGATTTTTTTTTCATGCTAGAAGTAAGAAATGATTACGTTAAAAAAGTAATTTTATACTTGTTAGTGTTGACGACACAGTTTTGCAACAGTTGATATTCTACTATCAAGCATATTTTACTCAATATAGATCATGAAATCTCAGCAACAAGCTATAATATCTTAGGACCAAATAGGATCAAAACACTTAAAACAAGTAAAACACTCTAACATAAAATCTGCTTAGTGAGAAGAATGATCTTATCAGACAGAAAATAAGCAAATATCACCATTATTTGAGATATTTAATCTTACTTAGATTTCAGTTCTTGCAGTGTGACCGTCACCGTAATGTTAACCTGTCCAACCCCTCAAACTTTTTCATTTTCTTACTCCATTGCTCTGCAGTGCTCTGATAAAGTAGTGTAAAGTGAAGCGAACGTGCGATCTGATGATCGCTCCATCACTGTCAGCGAGCTGAATGAGCAGCCGGACGGAGCTCGCACTGAACTGTACTGTAAACTATTAACACGGCCATGAGAGTCGTATCCTTTTGAACTCTCACGTTTGTGCTTTACTGGTACAAATTTGACAGTCCACAATAGTAACGGCAAGTTGTATAATTCATTCCCTTGTGTGGCGTTCTGGTCTGTGGGACCCGTCTTAATTTTTTTTATTCAAAGGAAAATTATACAACTAATTAATTGTTCATAACGAGACTCACTGACTTTGGCTCATTTTCTGTGAAGAACATATATCAGAATACACATTTAATGACCACACACCATAAACACATTCTATTACATACAAACCCCTTTTCCATATGAGTTGGGGAATTGTGTTAGATGTAAATATAAACAGAATACAATGATTCACAAATCATTTTCAACCCGTATTCAGTTGAATGCGCTACAAAGACAACATATTTGATGTTCAAACTGATAAAAAATGTTTTTGCAATTAATCATTAACTTTAGAATTTGATGCCAGCAACACGTGACAAAGAAGTTTGGAAAGGTGACAATACATACTGATACATTTGAGGAATGCTCATCAAACACTTATTGGAGCATCCCACAGGTGTGCAGGCTAATTGGGAACAGGTGGGTGCCATGATTGGGTATAAAAGCAGCTACTCAAAAAATGCTCAGTCTTTCACAAGAAAGGATGGGGCGAGGTACACCCTTTTGTCCACAACTGCGTAAGCAAAGAGTCAAACAGTTTAAGAACAATGTTTCTCAAAGTGCAATTGAAAGAAATGTAGGGATTTCAACTTCTACGGTCCATAATATCATCAAAAGTTTCAGAGAATCTGGAGAAATCTCTCCATGTAAGCGGCATGGCCGGAAACCAATATTGAATGACCGTGACCTTCAATCCCTCAGACGGCCCTGTATCAAAAAACAACATCAATCTCTAAAGGATATCACCACATTGGCTCAGGAGCACTTCAGAAAACCACTGTCACTAAATACAGTTTGTCGCTACATCTGTAAGTGCAAGTTAAAGTTCTACTATGCAAAGCAAAAGCCATTTATCAACAACATCCAAAAACGCCGCCGGCTTCTCTGGGCCCGAGATTATTTAAGATGGACTGATGCAAAGTGAAAAAGTGTTCTGTAGTCTGACGAGTTCACATTTCAAATTGTGTTTGGAAGTATTCAACATTGTGTCATCCAGACTAAAGGGGAAGCGAACCATCCAAACTGTTATCGACGCAAAGTTCAAAAGAAAGCATCTGTGATGGTATGGGGGTGCATTTGTGCCCAAGGCATGGGTAATTTACACATCTGTGAAGGCACCATTCATGCTGAAAGGTACATATAGGTCTTGGAACAACATATACTGCCATCTAAGCGCTGTCTTTTTCATGGACGTCCCTGCTTATTTCAGCAAGACAATGCCAAGCCACATTCAGCACGTGTTTTAACAGCGTGGCTTCATAAAAAAAGAGTGCGAGTTCTTTCCTGGCCCGCCTGTAGTCCAGACCTCTCTCCCATCGAAAACGTGTGGCACATTATGAAGTGTAAAATACGACAGCGGAGACCCTAGACTGTTGAACGACTGAAGCTCTACATAGGACACGATTTGGAAAGAATTCCACTTTTAAAGCTTCAACATCTAGTTTCCTGAGTTCCCAAACTTTTATTGAGTGTTGTTAAAAGAAGAGGTGATGTAACACAGTGGTGAACATGCCCTTTACCAAATACTTTGTCACGTGTTGCAGCCATGAAATTCTAAGTTAATTATTGTTTGTAAAAAAAAATAAAGTTTATAAGTTTGAACATCAAATATCTTGTCTTTGTAGTGCATTCAATTGAATATGGGTTGAAAAAGATTTGCAAATCATTGTATTCCGTTTGTTTTTAAATCTAACACAATTTCCCAGTCACATGGAAACAGGGTTTGTATAAGATATCCGGGTCCACTGGACCCGGGGCTATTAGAAGTGTGGAAATTGATGTTCTGTGCACCACACGCACCCAACCACAACAGGCCTAGAGAGGAAGAGGACAGAGTGTAGGTACACAGAACATCAGAGGGTCAAATGTGCAAGAAAATGAGAGCAGACAGTGTTGACAAACAATTTTGCAACCTTGTGTGAACAGAGGTTTATTGGGATAAGGTAAATATTTGTTTAGTATTTTAACATAAGTCTTTGATTGTGAGGCATTGAAAGCCACAAAATGCAACGGATCCATCAGACCCACAATTGCTGGCTGAGTAACAACAACATGAACGTTGCACGGAAAATATCTCTGCCAGTTTCTGCATCCCACAGGGATTCTTCTTTTGTGTTTCTGCACCTGCAGTTCCCACACAAGGTTGCAAAATTGTTTGTTCAACAATTTCTGCTCTCATTTTCTCGCACATTTGATGTTATGTGTACCTACACGCTGTCCTCCTCCTGTCTAGGCCTGCTGTGTGTGTGCGTATGTGTGTGTGCGTACGTGCGTGCGTGTGTGTGTGTGTGTGTGTGGGTCTGATGGACCCGTTGCATTTTGTGACAATATGAACATTACACAAGGGTTAATTGTAAAACAAAAAATGATGCGATGCACCCGGCATGGAGTAACTAATTGGGTCAGGTGACTGACGACCAAGTCTCAAACGTCTGCTGTTGAAAAACAACATCAGTGTTTGGTCATTGGCAAGAAGTCGTTAATCCAGTTGAGCTGCTGCCATCACTCTAAATAGGGCTCTGTGGTTTGAATTACCATCGAGTGATTATACTTGTGGCCAGTAGGACTTTGTTTTCTCCCATCAATTAAGTGTCAGCTTGGAAAAAAAAACAGAGCATTAATCACTGACAGAATGTTTGCCCCGCGGAAGACATTCCACTCAAATATCCCAACAGTGATGATTTAGATGGATGGGTAAGGAAGAACACATTATTAACTACTTTTTTCTGTCTTCACTTGGTATCAACAATGACTGTAGTAGGCATTGCATAATTGTAGTGTCCTAGGTATGACGTCAAAGTGCATCCGGCAGTGGATGCTCCTCATTGGGGTATTGGGGCACTAGGAGGTTACCCCCTTTACTACTGTTACCCCAGGTGGCCCTTGGCAAAGGCCTAGTACCTGACTGCCCCCTAGCCAGGGTTCCGGTGAAGACCTCAACGTTGGAGCAGGCAGAAAATGGTAGATTTAAGAACTACTACAACGGCTGCAACTACAGAAGATGGTTGCAGCAGAAAAGGGTCCCCAGTCGTCTTGGACTCCATGCCACTGGACCCTGACCCGGTTCTGTCAAGGATCGTGTGGTGACTGTCTGTCCACCAATTTCCACAGTTTAACAAAGTCACGCACAGGCATCCTCCATAAAGGGATACCCCCCACCAGGAGAATCGTCATACTCGTTCGAGTGACCGCCGATGATGACTTACTTGTACCAATAACAGGGCTGCAGCTATTGATTTTTTTAGTAATCATACCAAAGACTATACAAATGGGACCCATTACCTCTCTGCTTAGTACTCAGCATCAAGGGTTGGAATTGGGGGTTAAATCCCCAAAAATGAATCCCGGGTGCGGCCACTGTTGCTGCTCACTGCTCCCCTCACCTCCCAGAGGGTGATCAAGGGTGATGGGTCAAATGCAGAGAGTAATTTCGCCAGTATGTGTGTGGGTGTGACAATCATTGGTACTTTAACTTGAATGTGTATTTTTGGGAAATTAGTTCATGTAAACAACACATTTTCATGATATCATGGTATTTTCCAGATGATAAACTGCTACTTTTTTCCCCCCAAGTGATAAACCCTGCGGCTTATACAAGGGTGTGGCCAATGAAACCTAGAAAGTATTAACGGGGCTCACTTTTTTCACATTTTGTTATGTTATAGCCTTATTACGAAATGTAATACATCCATTTTTGTCCACAAAATTCGAGGTACAGTACTTCCAAATTACAATGTGAAGAGTTATTTTAATTTTTGTATTTTTCCTGAGCAAATTTCTTAAAAACAAACAAAACATGTACTGTATTTTCCGAACTATAATGTGAATTTAAAATATTTTTTTTCTCAAATCTCGACAGTACAACCCAGTGCACCTAATAAACGGAATAATCCTGGTTTTGCTTACCAACCTCGAAGCAATTTTTAATACATGGTGTAATGACAAGTGTGACCAGTAGATGGCAGTCAAACCAAAGAGATACGTGTCGACTGCAATATGACTCAAACAACACCAACATTTTATATGTTCCATTGAAAATATAGGACATTACACACGGCAATTAAAAATCCATCAAAATCTTTTAGTGCGACTTTGGTAAGCTATGAAGCCTAACCGCTTGATGGGATGTATTGTGCTTCAACATACGAGTATTATTGTGGTGTTTTTATAAGTGTTTTCTTTCGCAATATTATGCAAGAGCAACATTTCTTGCCTTCTGGTACCTGCTGATCTGTACTCGGGATCTGGATAAATCCTGAAAAATAGCTCGCTTCCACCTTTGTAGTCCGATAAGCATGTTCTTTTTCTTTATCTTTTTGTTATGGGACATTCATGCTCAGCCGTTGTCATTTCTAATATAAAGTAGCAGCCCTTTGAGACACTAGTGATTTAGGGCTATATAAGTAAACATTGATTGATTGATTGATAGTGTAAAGTTCTTACTTATATCTGTCAGTACACTCGCCATAAAAGGGCTAAAACATACCGGTGTAGTGAGTGTACATTATTCACACAAGGAACTTTAGTTATTAGAAAGTTCTGGCCGGACTTTTTTTTCACGGGACACATTTCCGGTGTTGTTTTTTTCCGGATGAGGAAATGCTGCTCCGTTATTCATTTAAGTAAAGTATGAATGTCATTAAAACAGTTAACTCCATCTTCATATACTTTGCTACATCATTCCTCTGTGGAGAGAGAACCAATCCACCAATCAGTCATGTGTGGAATAACAGCCAGATGGATGCCATGCTTCATAAGAAATGAAATGATCTGCTCTGATCAAACAAAGATTGAACTATTTGGGGTAAATGCCAGGTGTCACGTTCGGAGGAAAAAAGGCACCACTCAGCACCAGGCCAGTGAAGTATGGTGGTGGCAGCATCATGATGTGGTGATGTTTCTCAGCAGGAGGCACTGGGAGACTACTCAAGATGGAGGGAAAGATGAATGCAGCAATGTACAGAGACATCCTGGATGAAAACCAATGCTTCTCATTAGAGATTTCCGATAATGGCTTTTTCGCCGATATCCGATATTCCGATAATGTCCAACTCTTAATTACCGATTCCGATACCAACCGATACCGATACATGCAGTCGTGGAATTAACACATTATTATGCCTAATTTGTAACAAGGTCTTTCAAAATATATCAACTGAAGTTATGGGAAAAAAATGCCAACATGGTACTGCCCCATTTATTATTGAAGTCACAAAGTGCATTTTTTTTTAACATGCCTCAAAACAGCAGCTTGGAATTTGGGACATGCTCTCCCTGAGATAATCCTGATACTCACTACAACTATGGGAAGTACTATACTTTGACTTTCACAAAAATGCATTATTATTATTTTTTATTTTTTTAACATCCCTCAGAACAACAGCTACAAAAACATTGAAGGCACACAGCTTCAGTCCAGAGTATACTAGAGTAATAAAGTAAACAATAACATAGACCTCCTTTAGTGCAAGACTGCCTGGTATACAGTATAACAGGGAATTATAAACTGGGCTCAAACTGGCCTGCTGTAACATATTTGTATGAGTAACACAGATGTGCTGCAAGCTAGTGGTGAGTGCTTGAAGTGGACTAGCAGTCAGTCAGAGCTTCTGAAATGCTGCGTTGAGACAGGGCATCTCCGTTCACTGCAATCTGCAAAGTGTGCGCCATGCAGGGCAGACTAGCCACACCAAAATACACCGTAGATTTTGCCATACTGCGTGCATTGTCCCTGACAACAACGTGGGCTTTCGCCTTGGAGTGTTTATTGTTGTATTTTTTGTTTTTTCTCTCACTTGCTTTTCTCTCGGGGTGTGCTCTCTACCATTGCTTGCTACAAAAAATGTTTGTCCTAAAATACAAAACCCAAAACCAGTGAAGTTGGCTTGTTGTGTAAATAAATCGTAAATACGTAGAGCAGAGTGCAGTTTTGGTCGTTGGACAGTTGGCACAGTCCTGCCCTATGGTCTTACATTTGAAGGTGACGGAAGCTGATCGTAGATGACATTGATCTTGAATGGCAGATGTTCAGGTGTCCACACATAGAGAAACTGCTTCTGTGTTGTGTCAGGTTGCATGTCAGACTCCCACCCTAGCCATTGTCCTTGATTTGCACAGCCATAGAGGTAGAGTAGCATATCAGCTTCATCCAATTATTTGACAAGATTGGTGATGGCTCGGTTGGGAGAGCGGCTGTGCCGATCCCCGGCTTCCGCCACTCTAGTCATGTCCGTTGTGTCCTTGGGCAAGACAATTCACCCTGTGGTCCTGATGGGTAATGGTTAGCGCCTTGCATGGCAGTTCCCGCCATCTGTGTGCAAATGTGTATGTGAACGGGTGCATTTGGAAATAGTGTCAAAGTGTTTTGAGTACTTAGAAAAACGCTATACTCGTATAACCCAGTTACCATTTGCCCTTTCCTGTGCTCTTTCTGGCTCATGTCTTTGAGCTGACCATAATGCCTCAAATTGATTGGCATTCTCACTGAGCTCCAAAAATGTAAATCACACTGCACAGCATAAAACATTTTTGCAGGCCAAGTGAATACAGTAATTACTGTGTAATCTTATTAAAAGGCATATTTCAGTGTTCTACTCGGCCTATATTTGAGATGACAGTTATGGGTTTAATATGTCTCCGCTGGTCACAATAGTGTACGTTTTGCTGGAGAAACATAATTAAAATGGTAACATTTTACAGTAGTGTGCTCTCAAATTACTGTATTTTCCGGGTTATAAGCCACTACCTTTTTCCCAATCTTTGGACCCCCGGCTTATACAAAGGTGCTACCAATTGATGGATTTGTCTCGCTAATGGCCATAGTGTTTTGTATACAACAAACTTACATAGTAGTAACATTGGCACTTAGACTGAAAATGTGTGTGTGTGTGTGTGGGGGGGGGGGGCGTGGTCTGCGGGCCTGCCACGGCGCAGGATGTGTAAGGACAGGCCTCGAAGCACAGCTGGCAGGTGATTGGAATACCCAGCTTAGATTTATCATCCAATCACCTGCCATGCTATGACATTGCTAACACCAGACATCCGGGCTATCATGGGGGTTTGTCGGCAAAAGGGGGAGCCACGGGAGGAAAACTTCCACAATGTGATACAGTTTGTGCAACGCCGATATCGTTTGGACGAGTTTGCTCACTGTTTCGTGCCTTGAACTGGAAGTACAAATTAAACTGGAAGTACAAATGCTGTTCTGTCTACTAGTCGTCCATAGCTGGAGTCTATCACAGCTGCATTCGGGTGGAAGCCAACATAACTATTGCATACAGCAAACAAGGAAGCCAGACCGAGTGTGTCGAAAGGCAGGAATAAATAGCTCTGATTAGTGCCCAAGAGCAGGTGAGCGTCCCAGACAATAATCAGAGGCAGGTGAAACTAATTTGCACCCATGGCAACTAGAACAAACACAGGGATGCACAAAAAATGAACTGAGGGAGACCAAAACTAAACAGAACATGATCCGGGCAACAAATCATGACAGTACGTGCTATCGTATTGTAAGTTAGTGTCGTTAGCATTAGCCTTTACCCGTGCCTGTGTTAGTATTATTAACTTACAATGACATTGTGGAGGTGGGCGTGGCCTGCGGGCTTGCATCCAAACGGGGTGTGCCAGGACCGGCCTCAAAGTCAGCGACAGTTGCGTAGATGGCCCAGGTGGGCCTTGTTATCTAATCACCAGCCGCTCTGTACAAGCAGCAACCGGGAGGAGAGACGTTGTTGGAGCTGCCGTGAGAGAGAGAGGACTGGTAGCTGTTTTGTCCCAGCAGGTGGAGGGGGTTGAATGCCCCATCCTATATATCAGCACTGTGGAGAGTGAGGGTCTCGCCATCCGGTGGGCGGTCAGGGCCCTCCGGTACTACCTCCTGGGGTATTTATTCAATCTCTGCTCAGGCCACAAACCCCTTCAGTGGCTGCACTGCATAAAAAATGCCAACGTGCGGCTCACTTGTTGGTATTTAGCTTTACAACCCTACCATTTTAGAGTAATCCACTGATCAAGTGCGCAGATGGCCATGGTCGACTTCCTCTCCCGCTCCCTCAAGGGGGAGGGGAGGCGCGGCCAAACGGCTTCTTAGCCTGCGTTTGGTGATGGAGGTATGTGGGGGTGGGGGGGGGGGGGGGGGGCGTGGCTGGAACGAGGTGTGCCAGGACCGGCCTCGAAGCCAGCAATAGGTGCGTAGATGGCCCATGTGGGTCTTGTTATCTAATCACCTGTCGCCCTGTATAAGCAGCAACCGGGAGGGGAGACATTGTCGGAGCTGGCGTGAGAGTTAGCGGACTGGGAGCTTTTTTGTCCCAGCAGGTGGAAGGGGTCGATCGCCCCATCCTATACATCAGCACTGTGGAGAGGGAGTGCCTCGCCATCCGGTGGGCGGTCGGGGCCCTCCGGTACTACCTCCTGGGGAATTCATTCAGTCTCTGCTCAGGCCACAAATCCCTCCAGTGGCTTCACTGCATAAAAAATGCCAACGTGCGGCTCACTTGTTGGTATTTAGCTTTACAACCCTACCATTTTAGAGTGATCCACAAATCAGGTGCGGCCAGACGGCTTCACGGCCTGCATCTGGGGGTGGAGGTATGTGGAGGGGGGTGTGACTAGAACGGGGTATGCCAGGACCGTCCTCGAAGTCAGCGACATGTGTGTAGATGGCCCAGGTGGGCCTTCTTATTTGATCACCTGTCGCTCTGTGTAAGCAGCAACCGGGAGGGGAGACATTGTTGGAGCTGGTGTGAGAGCCAGAGTGTGCCTATCACAACAACAAAAGGCAATTGCTGGAAAGCAACCCACAGACTTTAATTAAAAATAAAACTGTATTGAACCTGAACTGGGCTATCATGTCGGTACTTGGTGGTCCAGAGAACCCCCTGGAGGGCAACATCCACAGACATTATTTTTGTGTAGTTTCAGTTTTAAAAAATCCTCAGTAAATTCCCCAATATGTCAGTCACCATTGAGTTATTGAGTCTGTTTAGTTGATTGGAGAGCTGGCTTTGGCAGCTAGTTGGGTCCATGAGAATGGCCTTTCTGTTTTGTTTCATTATCCCTTTTACTGCCTTTTACATTGTTACAGGTACCAATTGGAAACAATTAAGGTATGTAAATAAAATAAAAAATAAAAAATGTGTAAATATTTCATTACACAACTTATTATATATCTGGGGCTGTGGCTAGTACAAAGTACATGGAAAAGTATTTTTTATTTAAAAATTTAGTGGGTGCGGCTTATTTACCAGAAAATGTACGGGAAATACGACAATATTTTGAATGGAGCTTACTTGCTCATGTGCACGTCATGTGTCTGGAGATTTTTCCTTTTTATTTAGACAGAAATGACAACACTGGTGTTTTTCTAGAACCTTTCAAACATGCTTGTGAAGTTTTGCATTTTTGACGCTTTCCAAAAAATCGTTGAATAAACCAGCAGTGGCGAACCAGCCTTTCAAATGTTCAGAGGTTCAGAGGGATTACTTTCATGAAGGTATGCTGTCAAGATGCAAGACACTGCCTGGACCACATGAATTATGCTTCAACACATCAATTGGATGTGTTTGTGACAAAATTGACATAAGAGACTTCTCCATACAATACATTTATGTTCTTTAACTGTGGATCACCGCTTCATCAAACATGTCCTCTTTTTTCATTGTCTCGCCTCTTCAACGACATGTTCAGGGTACATTTCTTTCTTTTCGAATGAAGCTCATCTTCCAACCATTTTAACAAGCCGATAAAAAATGAGCAGGACTATAAGGCACACTTAAAATCCTTTCATTTTCTCAAAAATCGACAGTGCGCCTTATAACCTAATGTACGTGATTATTCTGGTTGTGCTTACCGACCTCGAAGCAATTTTATTTGGTACATGGTGTAATGATAAGTGTGACCAGTAGATGGCAGTCACACATAAGAGGTCTGTGTACACTTCAATATGACGCCTGTAAACAACACCAAAACTTTAAATATTCCATTGAAAGTAAAGAACATTACATACGGTAATCAAAAATCTGTCAAAATGTTTTACTACGACTTTGAAGCCGCAACGCTTGACGGCTTGTCGGCTCATTACGGCTACCGTAGTCGGAGATGCACGTATTACTATGGTGTGTGTATAAGGACCGCAAAATGGCACCCATTAGCAGACATTATGTGGCATTTTGTTTTACAATATTATGCAAAGGCAACTTTTGTTATCTTCTGGTACCTGCTGATGTGTATTTGGGATCTGCATTAGTCCTGAAAATTTGAAATTCCACCACTGAAGTCCGTGCCGAGGCCATAGTCGATAAGCTTGTTCTTGTTCACTATCTTCTTGTTATGGGGCATTCACCATCTGCTGATGTGTATTTGAGATCTGCATAAGTCCCAAGGAACTTTAGTTATTAGAGAGTTACGGTCAGACTGTTTTTCACGGGACACATTTCCGGCATTGTTGTTGCCCGAGTGACCCACGGATGAGAAAAAGCTGCTCTGTTATTGATTGAAATAAAGTCTGAATGTCATTAAAAGAGTTAGCGCCATCTTTTGACACTTCTTCTACTCCCGTCCTTGCACGCTACACCACTACAACAAAGATGACAGGGAGAAGACGCTGTCGAAGGTGAGTCACGTAAATAAGACCCAAAGATCCACCATTACATGTTATGTAGACCACAAGGAAGTGTTTTCCATTTTGAAAAAAATCATAATATGACCCCTTTAAAGCGCCTTATAATCCTGTGCGCCTTTTGAATGAAAACAGACCTGACTAGACCGGTTTATCGTCAGTGCGGCGTTTAATCCGGAATTACTTTCATCTAGAGATTTCCGATAAAGGCTTTTTTGACAATATCCAATATTCTGTTATTGTCCCAGAAGAGTTAGTGCTGCAAGGGGTTCTGGGTATTTGTTCTGTTGTGCTGATGTTGTGTTACGGTGCGGATGTTCTCCCGAAATGTGTGTGTCATTCTTGTAGGTGTGGGTTCACAGTGTGGCGCATATTTGTAACAGTGTTAAACTTGTTTATACGGCCACCTTCAGTGTGACCTGTCTGGATGTTGACCAAGTATGCGTTGCATTTACTTGTGTGTTTGAAAAGCCGTAGATATTATGTGACTGGGCCGGCACGCAAATGCAGTGCCTTTACGGTTTATTGGCGCTCTGTACTTCTCCTTACGTCTGTGTACCATTCAGTACGGCGGAAATTTAAAAAGTCATACAGTACATTTTACTTTTTGAAACCGATACAGATAATTTCCGATATTACATTTTAAAGCATTCATCGCCCGATAATACCGGCAGTACGATATTATCGGACATCTCTACTCACAATGATTGTGAACGATAGGCACAACTGTTTTAAAAAAATGCATAAAAAAGGGTTCAGAACCCATTCTCTGATGTATTTTTGAAATATTTAATTGTCAAATTTCAGGAAAGCAATTTAATGTCAATGTCAATCAGTGGTAGGTGTTTTTACAGGCTTCTGATTGGACAACATGGCAGCCTGTAGATGTGTTCCTGTATGAAAAGAATGTTGATGGAGATTGTTTTAACACTGGGCAGGCGTTTTTAAAAAAAATATCCGTGTTGGTGTGGATATACTAAACCAGCCAAGCTGTTGTAACACGTAGCTTGGTATTGTCTTGCTGAAATAAGCAGGGGCGTCCATAATGAAATTGCTTGGATGGCAATATATGCTGTCCAAAACCTGTATGTACCTTTTGGCATTAATGGTGCCTTCACGGATGTGTAAGTTACCCATGCCTTGGGCACCAATACACCCCCATACCATCACAGATACTGGCTTTAGAACTTTGTGTCGGTAACAATCTGGATTGTTCATTTTCGCCTTGTTCCGGAGGACACGACGTCCACAGTTTCCCCCAAAAAATTGAAATGTGGTCTCCTCAGACCACATTTACAACACTTTTACACTTTGCATCAGTCCATCTTAGTTGAGCTCGGCCCATCGAAGCCTGCGCCATTTCTGGAAGTCGTTGATAAATGGCTTTCGCTTTGCATAGTAGCGTTTTAACTTGCACTTACAGATGTAGTGACAAACTGTAGTTGCTCACAATGGTTTTCTGAAGTGTTCCTTAGCCCTTGTGGTGATATCCTTTACAAACCGATGTCGGTTTTTGATGCAGTACCGTCTGAGGCATCCAAAGTCACGGGCATTCAATGTTACGTCCAGTGATTTTTTCAGATTCTCTGAAACTTTTGATGATATTACGGACCGTAGATGGAGAAATCCCTAAATTCTTTTCAATAGTTCGTTGTCTTAAACTGACAATTTTTTCACAATGAATGACTAAGCATTTCATGGAAGCATGGTACCCAATCATGGCACCCACCTGTTCTCAATTAGCCTCTTCACTTGTGTGGGATCTTCCAAATAAGTGTTTGATGAGCATACCTCAACTTTTTCAGTCTTTTTTGCCACTTGTGCAAGTTTTTTTTTAACCATGTTGCAGGCACCAAATTCCAAATAAGCTAATATATGTGAAAAATACCAAAGTTTTCCAGTTTGAACGTTAAGTATCTTGTCTTTTCAGTGTATTCAATTGAATATAGGTTGAAAAGGATTTACAAACCGTTATATTCTGTTTTTATTTACGCAACGTGCCAACTTCACTGGTTTTGAGGTTTGTACAGTCAGCTAGTTTTGCAGCATTCACCTTTACTCCA
Source organism: Nerophis ophidion (assembly GCF_033978795.1). Classification (NCBI taxonomy): domain Eukaryota; kingdom Metazoa; phylum Chordata; class Actinopteri; order Syngnathiformes; family Syngnathidae; genus Nerophis; species Nerophis ophidion. Next base: position 56,388,712 of record NC_084611.1, on the reverse strand, counting down.
AATCTGTCTTACCCCACGAGGTGACCTCTTCATGGAGCTTTAAAGGGAGGATTCACTATTATCTTGCATTTCTTCCATTTCCACGTTTCATATCTGCAGTGCTGCCTATCTCATAAAACCTTTTGCTCAAGGACACGACTCATTTGTATGCTTCGTGGCCACATAACTGGCGGGTGGAGGTCAGAATTCCTGCGGATCAAATACTTATTTCACCTGGTCAAATAAAAATGTATGTCTTAACATTTAATAATTTTTGATTGTATTTGTTTGTTAAAATTATGTCTTTCTCCGGTACAACACATCTAACATAAATACATAAATACTGGTCATGAACTTAAATAATTAAATTTGTATGTGATGATCCTGGTCCGGATCATGTTTTCGATTGTGTTCTGTTAGTCTCAGACTTCATTAGTTCCTGATTTTGTGCAATCTTGTTTGTTTTAGCTACCATGGCGACATATGATTTTCACCTGCCTCTGGTGTTCGGATTGCGCACTTGTTTACAATCCAGAGACATTATTGAAGCCTGTCTTTGCCAGTCAGTCGGCCTGGCGTCATTCTGTCACCACGTGGTTTTTGGCAGCTTACTGCGAGGTTTGTCCTCCCAGGATGCAAACTGACTATTCTTTACAAGGCTTGCACGTAGGAACACATTTAATAATCTTCACTCTAAAAAAAGGCACAAAAACAGAAAACAAGGCTGGAGTTAAAGTCAATAGACTGGAACCTAACATGCATTTTATAACTAAATAACAAAAGTAGTACCTTGTCCCCAGTTTACATTATTTATTTGCTTATCTATATCCGTATGTATGTATGTATATCTTCGTGTTTCTTTTTGTATGTGTATATGTATGTAATGTATATGTATGTATATATGTGTTTATGTATATACAGTATGTATCATATATGTAAATATATGTATGTATGTATGTCTATATATATATATATATATATATATATATATATGTATATATATATATATATATATATGTATATATATATATATATATATATGTATATATATATATATATATATATATATATATATATATATATATATATATATATATATATATATATATATATATATATATATATATATACACACACACTTGTGATCAAAATTATTCAACCCCCACACAATTTTGGTGTTTTAGCAAGTTGAACATTTATTCCGTATTTTGTTTATAGTCGTATCAAATAAAGATGCATTGAATAGACAAATGCAACTTGAATTACAACATTATATTTGGTAACATAACAAACAGTGTCATTTCTCTTAATATCTCATTGAAAAAATTATTCAACCCCTTGAAGATCATAACTCTTAAGAACAGAATTTGAATAAGGTATTTTCAATCAGGTGTTGAAAACACCTGTAGATGTGATTAGAACCATAACGAACAACAATTAAACTGATTGAAAAAGAGTGTGACGCTAAGCTTCTTGTAGATGGTCAATGGTGTATTTGCAACATGGTAAAGTCCAGGGAGTGGTCAAAGAAGTCAAGAGAGGAGGTAATTTCTCTTCATAAGAAAGGATATGGATATAGGAATATAGCAAAGACATTACGCATTCCAAGAGTCAAAGTTGGGAGCATAATTCGGAAGTTTAAAGCTAAAGGCAGAGTGGAAACACTGCCTGGGCGTGGTAGAAAGAGGATGCTGTGTGCAACTGCTGTCCGGTATTTGAAGCGTACAGTGGTGAAAAACCCCCGGGTAACAGCTGAGGAACTACAACAGGACATTGCAGAGGGGGGAACGCAGGTTTCTTCCCAGGCAATACGGCGGGCACTACGAGATGAAGGCTTCCATGCCAGAACTCCCAGTCACACCCCACTTCTGACTACCAGGCACAAGGAAAATAGACTCCAGTATGCCAAAAATCATCTGGGCAAACCCCAAAGGTTTTGGGAAATTGTTCTATGGAGTGATGAGAAAAAACTGGAACTCTTTGGGCCTATGAATCAACGTTATGTATGGAGGAGATAAAATTAAGCTTACAAAGAGAAGAACACCTTGCCTACTGTTAAGCATGGTGGGGGGTCAGTCATGCTCTGTGGCTGTTTCTCTGCCTCAGGTACCGGGAATCTCCAGCGTGTTTAAGGCATTATGAATTCTATTTCCTACCAGGATATATTAGCTGCACATGTCATGAAGTCAGTGACGAAGCTGAGGCTTGGGAGACATTGGACCTTCCAACAGGACAACGATCCCAAGCATACCTCCAAATCAACATCAGAGTGATTGCAGAAGAAGGGCTGGAAGACTCTGGAGTGGCTTTCACAGTCGCCACACCTAAATCCTACAGAAAACCTGTGGTGGGACTTGAAGACAGCAGTTGCAGCACGCAAGCCCAAGAATATGAATGAACTGCAGAGGAACGGGCTAAAATACCTGTAGATGGTTGCAAGAAGCTTGTGTCCGGTTATGTATCATGTTTGAAGGATGTAATTACTGCCAATGGGTGTTCTACTAAGTACTAAAGATGCATGTAACTAGGGGGTTGAATCATTTTGTCAATGATATAATAAGAAAAATGTCCTTTTTTGGTATTTTGTCAAATACAGTGTTACAATTTAAGTTGCATTTGTCTATTTTACACATCTTTATTTGATATGACTATAAAAAAAATACGGAATAAATGTCCAACTTGCTAAAACACCAAAATTGTGTGGGGGTTGAATAATTTTGATCACAACTGTATATGTGTGTGTATATATTTGTATGTGTATATGTACTGTATGTATATATTTATATGTATATATGTGTGTGTGTGTGTGTATATATTTGTATGTGTATATGTATGTATATATTTATATGTATGTGTATATGTATACGTGTTTATGTACAGTATGTATGTGTAAATGTATATGTATGTATTTATGTGTATATATGTCCATCCATTTCCTACCGCTTATTCCCTTTTTTGGGGTCGCGGGGGTATCTCAGCTACAATTGGGCAGAAGGCGGGGTACACCTTGGACAAGTCGCCACATCATCGCAGGGCCAACACAGATAGACAGACAATATTCACACTCACATTCACGCACTAGAGCCAATTTAGTGTTGCCAATCAACCTATCCCCAGGTGCATGTTTTTGGAAGTGGGAGAAAGCCGGAGTACCCGGAGGGAACCCACGCATTCACGGAGAGGACATGCAAACTCTACACAGAAAGATCCCGAGCCTGGATTTGAACCCATTGTGAGGCAGACACACGAACCCCTCTTCCACCGTGAAGCCCGTGAAGTGAAGTGAAATTAATTATATTTATATAGCGCTTTTTCTCAAAGTGACTCTAAGCGCTTTACATAGTGAAACCCAATATCTAATTTTTACATTTAAAGCAGTGTGGGTGGCACTGGGAGCAGGTGGGTAAAGTGTCTTGCCCAAGGACACAACGGCAGTGACTAAGATGGCAGAAGCGGGGATCGAACCTGCAACCCTCAAGTTGCTGGCACGGCCGCTCTACCAACCGAGCTATACCGCCCCACCATATATACCATGTATATATGTGTTTGTGTAAATACAGTATGTATGTATATATACACACACATATATATTTGTCTGTGTATATAGAGAAAGTGCGTGTGTGTATATTTGTATGTGTATAAGTATGTATATATTTATATATATGTGTATATGTATACGTGTTTATGTACAGTATGTATGTGTAAATGTATATGTATGTATATGTGTTTGTGTTAATACAGTATGTATATATATATATATATATATATATATACACACAGATATATATATATATATATATATATATATATATATATATATATATATATATATATATATATATATATATATATATATATATATATATATATATATATATATATATATATATATATATATATATATATATATATTATATCCAAGATGGCGGCGCCCGGAAGGGCTGCGACCTCGAGGAGCTCCTGCTAAATATGGAACATTTGGCAGAAATACCGGACAATTCTACAAACTTTATGGCTGGCTCACATCGTGGTCACTCCGTGATCACGTACGACCGCCAGACACTTCTGGATGTGGACATATCGGGCCGTTTTGGAATGATAGACGCGTGCTTGCTAGACCTGCTAACTAGCACGGGAATACTTCGCCGGCTACATCCAGCGGCCTGTGAAGCAGGGGAGTATAGTAGCAGCGGGGGCCGTCTACGGAGCAGACGCCAGCGGTGTGATCGGAAACGCGGATGCCGAGCGGGGCTAAAAACAAAGCAGAAGGCTAATCCCCACAGAACACCACTTCCCTCCATCCTGAAGCCGGATTTAAATGGAAGATGCGAGACTACTTGTCTGGGTAAGGAGTCAGTTAAATTAGAACAAGTTTTTTCTGCTTTGAGTGTTTCAGAGTTGGACATGTGTTTTACTGATGTGGCTAACTATGATGCGTGCAGTTTATCAAAGCAACAAACAAACAATCGGAAAATTCCCGTCGTATCAATTCCTAGATATGGTCGTAATTATACTAAATGCTCTGGGCATAATAAACACAACATTATTAATATTGCTACTACGGATAATTTGATCAAAAATTCCCTAAAACAGCCCACTACCTATAATATAGGTTTTTTAAACATAAGATCATTGTCTCCCAAAACGTTGTTAGTTAATGATATCATCAGAGACCACAATTTTAACGTCATCGGTCTCAGCGAAACCTGGCTTAAACCAAACGACTTTTTTGCGCTAAACGAGGCATGTCCTCCTAACTTTACACATGCACATATTGCCTATCCTCTTAAAAGGGGTGGGGGGTCGCACTAATATACAACAAAAACTTTAACCTTAGTCCTAACATAAATAATAAATATAAATCGTTTGAGTTGCTTACTATGAGGTCTGTCACACCGCTGCCTCTACACCTGGCTGTTATCTACCGCGCCCCAGGGCCCTATTCGGACTTTATCAATGAATTCTCAGAGTTCGTTGCTGATCGAGTGACACACGCCGATAATATAATCATAATGGGGGACTTTAATATCCATATGAATACCCCATCGGACCCACCGTGCGTAGCGCTCCAGACTATAATTGATAGCTGTGGTCTCACACAAATAATAAATGAACCCACGCATCGCAACGGTAATACGATAGACCTAGTGCTTGTCAGGGGTATCACCGTTTCCAAAGTTACGATACTCCCGTATACTAAAGTATTGTCCGATCATTACCTTATAAAATTTGAGGTTCAGACGCATGTTCGGCAAACTAATAATAATAATAACTGCTATAGCAGCCGCAACATTAATACGGCCACAACGACAACTCTTGCTGACCTACTGCCCTCGGTAATGGCACCATTCCCAAAGTATGTGGGCTCTATTGATAACCTCACTAACAACTTTAACGACGCCCTGCGCGAAACCATTGATAACATAGCACCGCTAAAGTTAAAAAAGGCTCCAAAAAAGCGCACCCCGTGGTTTACAGAAGAAACTAGAGCTCAGAAATTATTATGCAGAAAGCTGAAACGCAAATGGCGCACGACTAAACTTGAGGTGCACCATCAAGCATGGAGTGATGGTTTAATAACTTATAAACGCATGCTTACCTTAGCTAAAACTAAATATTACTCAAATCTCATCCACCGTAATAAAAACAATCCTAAATTTTTGTTTAGTACGGTAGCATCGCTAACCCAACAAGGGACTCCTTCCAGTAGCTCCACCCACTCAGCTGATGACTTTATGCAATTCTTTAGTAAGAAAATTGAAGTCATTAGAAAGGAGATTAAAGACAATGCGTCCCAACTACAACTGGGTTCTATTAACACTGACACGATTGTATATACGGCGGATACTGCCCTCCAAAATAGTTTATCTTGTTTTGAGGAAATACCATTAGAAGAATTGTTACAACGTGTTAATGGAATAAAACAAACAACATGTTTACTTGACCCACTTCCTGGGAAACTGATCAAGGAGTTCTTTGTATTATTAGGTCCATCAGTGCTAAATATTATAAACTTATCACTTTCCTCAGGCACTGTTCCCCTAGCATTCAAAAAAGCGGTTATTCATCCTCTTCTTAAAAGACCTAACCTCAATCCTGACCTCATGGTAAACTACCGACCGGTGTCTCACCTTCCCTTTATTTCAAAAATCCTCGAAAAAATTGTTGCGGAGCAGCTAAATGAACACTTAGCGTCTAACAATCTATGTGAAAACTTTCAATCCGGTTTCAGGGCAAATCACTCCACGGAGACAGCCCTCGCGAAAATGACTAATGATCTATTGCTAACGATGGATTCTGATGCGTCATCTATGTTGCTGCTCCTCGATCTTAGCGCTGCTTTCGATACTGTCGATCATAATATTTTATTAGAACGTATCAAAACACGAATTGGTATGTCAGACTTAGCCCTGTCTTGGTTTAACTCTTATCTTACTGACAGGATGCAGTGCGTCTCCCATAACAATGTGACCTCGGACTACGTTAAGGTAACGTGTGGAGTTCCCCAGGGTTCGGTCCTTGGCCCTGCACTCTTCAGCATCTACATGCTGTCGCTAGATGACATCATACGCAAATACGGTGTTAGCTTTCACTGTTATGCTGATGACACCCAACTCTACATGCCCCTAAAGCTGACCAACACGCCGGATTGTAGTCAGCTGGAGGCGTGTCTTAATGAAATTAAACAATGGATGTCCGCTAACTTTTTGCAACTCAACGCCAAAAAATACGGAAATGCTGATTATCGGTCCTGCTAGACACCGAACTCTATTTAATGATACAACTCTAACATTTGACAACCAAACAATTAAACAAGGCGACACAGTAAAGAATCTGGGTATTATCTTCGACCCAACTCTCTCCTTTGAGTCACACATTAAAAGCGTTACTAAAACGGCCTTCTTTCATCTCCGTAATATCGCTAAAATTCGCTCTATTCTGTCCACTAAAGACGCTGAGATCATTATCCATGCGTTTGTTACGTCTCGCCTCGACTACTGTAACGTATTATTTTCGGGTCTCCCCATGACCAGCATTAAAAGATTACAGTTGGTACAAAATGCGGCTGCTAGACTTTTGACAAGAACAAGAAAGTGTGATTACATTACGCCTATACTGGCTCACCTGCACTGGCTTCCTGTGCACTTAAGATGTGACTTCAAGGTTTTACTACTTACGTATAAAATACTACACGGTCTAAAAATCTGCGTTCAAAGGACTCCGGCTTATTAGTGATTCCCAAAGCCCAAAAAAAGTCTGTGGGCTATAGAGCGTTTTCATTTCGGGCTCCAGTACTCTGGAATGCCCTCCCGGTAAAAGTTTGAGATGCCACCTCAGTAGAAGCATTTAAGTCTCACCTTAAAACTCATTTGTATACTCTAGCCTTTAAATAGACTCCCTTTTTAGACCAGTTGATCTGCCGTTTCTTTTCTTTTTCTCCTATGTCCCACTCTCCCTTGTGGAGGGGGTCCGGTCTGATCCGGTGGCCATGTACTGCTTGCCTGTGTATCGGCTGGGGACATCTCTGCGCTGCTGATCCGCCTCCGCTTGGGATGTTTTCCTGCTGGCTCCGCTGTGAACGGGACTCTCGCTGCTGTGTTGGATCCGCTTTGGACTGGACTCTTGCGACTGTGTTGGATCCATTATGGATTGAACTTTCACAGTATCATGTTAGACCCGCTCGACATCCATTGCTTTCCTCCTCTCCAAGGTTCTCATAGTCATCATTGTCACCGACGTCCCACTGGGTGTGAATTTTTCCTTGCCCTTATGTGGGCCTACCGAGGATGTCGTAGTGGTTTGTGCAGCCCTTTGAGACACTAGTGATTTAGGGCTATATAAGTAAACATTGATTGATTGATTGATATATATATATATATATATATATATATATATATATATATATATATATATATATATATTTGTATGTGTATATAGAGAAAGTGCACAAAGATAAGATGGGTGTGCCAAGCTTGTGGCATCGTACTCAAAAAGACTTGAGGCTGTAATTTCTGCCAAAGTGCTTCAACTAAGTATTGAGCAAAGGGTCTGCATACTTATTTCTTATTTATAAGTTTGCAAAATAAATAAAAAAATTAAATAAACTCATTAATGGGGTATTGTGTGTAGAATTTTGAGGACTTTCCAAAACTTACATATAAATAGCAATTTCATTATTCACTTTCTTCTCCATATTTCTTTTATGTGTGACGGCATTTCAAGAAATGCAGCTTGCAGCTGGATCTTACCTTTCTTTTGTTGGTTGGACAGACGTAAAGGTAACTCAGAACGGTCTTAGATCCGACTTTGTCATTCATCCTCTCATATGTAGAACCATAGTCGGTAGACCTGAACAGACAAACAAAAAGGAAAAAAAAAAAAAGTCAGTATAAACTTAGAACATTTTGTATCTTTAACGACTGAAATATCAAATCTCTATTTTTGCTGAAATGAAACAAAGAGTGAAGCTACTGGGATGAGAATCAGCACCTCCAAGTCCGAGTCCATGGAAAAGGGTGGAATGCCATCTCCGGGTTGGGGAGGAGACCCTGCCCCAAGTGGAGGAGTTCAAGTACCTTGGAGTCTTGTTCACGAGTGGGGGAAGAGTGGATCGTGAGATTGACAGGCGGATCGGTGCGGCGTCTTCAGTAATGCGGACGCTGTATCGATCCGTTAGGGTGAAGAAGGAACTGAGCCCGAAGGCAAAGCTCTCAATTTACCGGTCGATCTACGTTCAAATCCTCACCTATGGTCACGAGCTTTGGGTTATGACCGAAAGGACAAGATCACGGGTACAAGCGGCCAAAATGAGTTTCCTCCGCCGTGTGGCTGAGTTCTCCCTTAGAGATAGGGTGAGAAGCTCTGTCATCCGGAAGGAGCTGAAAGTAAAGCCGCTGCTCCTCCAAAATGAGAGGAGCCAAATGAGGTGGTTCGGACATCTGGACAGGATGCAACCCTACCGCCTCCCTGGTTAGGTGTTTCGGGCACGTCCGACTGGCAGGAGGCCGCGGGGAAGACCCAGGACACGTTGGGAAGACTATGTCTCCCGGTTGGACTGGGAACGCCTCGGGATCCCCCAGGAGGAGCTGGATGAAATGACTTGGGAGAGGGAAAGTATGGGCGTCTCTGCTTAGGCTGCTGCCCCCGTGACCCGACCTCGGATAAGCGGAAGAAGATGAATGGATGGATGGAAACAAATATAACTGTCCTGTGCCTAAAGCAAGAGTGAATCATCAGTGGACAAAAATTTAAAACCGGGGTCAAATTTTGTATATGCTAGTTGATTTGCAAACAAATAAAGCGTACAACATCAAGAGGCAAAATAGGAAACAGAAAGAAGATTACAAATAAAATAGCATTGCAATTCAACAAAAAATAATTTAAAAACGAACAATCCGCATAGCAAGTGATTGAAATGTTAAGTGTCACGACACAAGTGCGTGCCGCTACACATTCTTCAGTGCCTCTCCTGCTCCCCTGCCTTCTTAAGACAACATGTCCTGTGTTCCAGTGCCGGAACGCAGCGACTTGTCTCCGTACAGTATGCCCTACATGTCTTTAGCTCTCCTTGCCTATGTGCTCCCGTTCTCTCTGTGTTTCCCCTCCTCTGTGCTCATTGTGCCCTGTCCTGTGTCGTCACCCTTGCAGTTCCTCTTCGTTTCATGGATTCGAAATGTGTGTCTCGTTCCCCTGGATTCCCTCTGGTCTTCCTGCTGTCTCCCTGGATCTGGCCTCTGACCTCTTGCTTGCCCACGGACATCCGAGCCTGCCTTTGCCACTTCTGGACTTCCGCACCTTTCACAACACGCACCTTCAACATTGTACGGTAAAACTCACCAGCTAGACGCAGCACATTGTCCACAAAGGATCATCGGCCCCACACAGCCAGGAACCCTAGAGCAGGGCACACGTACAGGCCATAGACAGACGCGCCAAATAGAGGACACTGCACAGGAGAAGCAGGGGACAGCCAGCCTCCAAGCCAGCGAGAGACCACATCCCATGCGGCCCAAACAGCTGGACGACCCACCCCAGAGATTCCCCGCAACTGGATGCGAAGACCACCGAGGCCCCACCAGCAACCATGCCCCAACAAGCCCAACACCACCCCCGCACCCCATGAGATCAGCCGCCGCAGGAACGTCTAGCACCGGGCCACAGGAAGAAAAAATAAACAGATTTTTAAAAATTTCAAAAGATCACAGACACGCTGACACACAAGGTCACTACCCCAGCAGCTGGCCGACTTGCAGCACCAATATAATACTTTGGAGGGGACGAGGGGACTAGACCCAGCATGCTCCAATGTGGGATCTGAACCGAGGATGTCGTTGTGGCTTGTGCAGTCCTTTGAGACACTTGTGATTTAGGGCTATGTACTGTAAATAAACATTAATTGATTGAAGACGGGGTGAACAGTGGGACTTAGAGGCTCCAGACACGCCGCCCGGCCGCAGTAGCCTGAAGCACCGAACCCCGCCGGACAAGCAGACCACAAGAGTTGTTCATCCCTAAAATGTTCAGAATCATTAGGCGATAACAGTTTTTAAACATAACTCTAAATCGATTAAAATCCATTATATTTAAATGCTTTCCTTATTTCCTTCTTTTGCGGAAAAATTTGTAATTAAGTCAATCGTGCAAAAAATATAAATGAGCAAAACCTATTGGCTCTTATATATTGAATTTGTAAACGATAACAAAAAAGACAAAAACAATTTGTATTGTTTCGGCCACTATCTTTACTTTCAAGAGTTCTAGCTAAGCGGCACACTATGTTTTTTTGGTATTTTCCTATGGCATGTTCAGCTAGTCCTTGTCTTCTCGTTCTCCAATGATAATGTTACTTGTAAGGAACATAGTGTATTTTCCGGACTATAGCGTGCACAAGGATATAAGCCACACTCACTATATTTTAGAAGAAAACATTATATTGCATATATTAGCCACACCGGACCATGAGCCGCACATATATATGTTGTGAATTGAGTTATCTACACAGAAAAAATATATAAATGTTTATTTACATAGCTTAATTGTTTCCAAAGGGTGCCTGTCACACAGCAGTAAAACGGCTGATCAAACAAAACATAAGTCATTGTTATGGACCCACAAGCTGCGGAAGCTGGCTTTCCATTCAGCTAAACAAACTCAATAACTTCACGTTGACATTTTAGTGATTTTACAAAACTAAAACCACACACAAAAGAAGGCCATTGTCAGTTAATAATACTAACAAAGACACTCGAAAACAAGCTCGTACGAACATGCATGAAAACGCCCACAGTCATTACACATGTTACGGTTTAGTAGGTAAAAACTCTTTTAGTTATGCGTTGCTTGGTGTGATAAATAAAGAATCCATTCGTGTAAAAACGCTATGGATGGCAAGAGAAGCGAACGCTAACTGCAGCACCATCAGTGAGCGAACTTGTCCAAAAGATGGCACCATAGCACAAACAATAACACAAACATTCAGTGTGTTATTGGTTTTTTTTTAACTATTTACAATATAGCCGGACGTCACCAAAGAAAAACTTAAAGTACCACTGATAGTCACACACACACTCGGTGTGGTGAATTTACTCTCTGCATTTCACCCATTCCTTTGTTTCACACCCTGGGAGGTGAGGGGAGCAGTGAGCAGCAGTGGTGGCCACGCTTGGGAATCATTTTTGGTGATTTAACCCCCAATTCCAACCCTTGATGCTTAGTGCCAAGTAGAGCGGTAATGGGTCCCATTTGTATAGTCTTTGATACCCATAAATTGGTCGCACCGTTTTATGAGTTGCAGGGTTCAAACCCTCGAAAAAAAATTAACGACTTATAGTCCGTAATTTACGGTAGTTGATGCGCTGCCATGGAGGCGAGAATGAGTGATTTAGTGTCAGGTTCAAACACTGATGACATCTATTAAACAGACGCGAAGCAAGGAATCATGCATAGACAGAGTTCAATTTGGCTCAATGAGGAGACACGTGTTTTGGGCTGTATTTTAGTTACAGATCCAAACTACATTCTAAAAGTCCAGCCTGCGTGCTTCCTCTATTCATTTGGGAGGTCCCTGTTTACATCACTTGAAGCTGTCGCTGAGGGAAGTGGGTAATCTCGACAACTCCAGTTAGACACAATATATAATTATACAGAAATGCAAATGTGTTGACGCTGGTAATATCGCCGTTTCTCTACTCTGTGTTCGGCTTTGGCAGTCAGCAGGCCGTTCCTGGACATAGACACTGATACCAGACTGGCTTGCAATCTTTTGGATTGCCAGGTTTCCGCAGACAAAGGAAAAATACCACTTTAGCACAATTGACAATAATTATAGCAACGGCCCTTAAGCATAAAAGTTGTGTGATAATATATCCATAATTATTACAACAGTTTGGAGCTGCACAATGGAGGGACATTAACCGCTAGCAAGGACACTACATTAGAATGAGGATGCCTTTGTACTGTCAAATGTGTCATCAACATGCATTACCACGAAACCATTAGAAGCTGCATCGTCAGAAAAATATATATCATTTATAATAACTATATTGCACAGGGTCCAGAGATAAAATATGCTGCGTTTAATGCAGACAATTATAATAACACATACCCTGTAGACGTGTAGCTTTATATATCACTGCAAGGCATTGGAAGAGAAAACGAATCACCACACCTGATGCTTTTAGATGCTTTTATTTAGTGCTCTGTTTTGTTTCCTGCGTTTAGATTTTTTTACCCAGACCGTTATTCGTGGATACCAAAATCCGTCATTGTTGCTATTTGTACAAACCCCGTTTCCATATGAGTTGGGAAATTGTGTTAGATGTAAATATAAACGGAATAAAATGATTTGCATATCATTTTCAACCCATATTCAGTTCAATGCACTACAAAGACAAGATATGTGTCTTTATTCTTTTTTTGCAAATAATAATTAACTTAGAATTTCATGGCTGCAACACGTGACAAAGTAGTTGGGAAAGGGCATGTTCACCACTGTGTTACATCACTTTTTCTTTTAACAACACTCAATTAACGTTTGGGAACTGAGGAAACTAATTGCTGAAGCTTTGAAGGTGGAATTCTTTCTCATTCTTGTTTTATGTAGAGCTTCAGTTGTTCAACAGTCCGGGGTGTCCGCTGCCGTATTTTACGCGTCATAATGCGCCACAAATTTTTTATGGGAGACAGGTCTGGACTGCAGGCGGGCCAGGAAAGTACCTGCACTCTTTTACTACGAAACCACGCTGTTGTAACACGTGGCTTGGCATTGTGTTGCTGAAATAAGCAGGGGTGTCCATGACAACGTTGCTTGGATGACAACACATGTTGCTCCAAAACCTGTATGGACCATTCAGCATTAATGGTGCCTTCACAGATGTGTAAGTTACCCATGCCTTGGGCACTAATGCACCCCCATACCATCACAGATGCTGGCTTTTGAACTTTGCGCCTATAACAATCCGGATGGGTATTTTCCTCTTTGTTCCAGAGGACACCACGTCCACAGTTTCCAAATATAATTTGAAATGTGGACTCGTCAGACCAGTGGACCCAAGGATCCAGGCGGGAACTTAGTTCTCAATGGTGGACCGTAGTGAAGTGAAGTGTGAATTATATTTATATAGCGCTTTTTCTTTAGTGACTCAAAGCGCTTAACAAAGTGAAACCCAATATCTAATTTTTTATATATAAACCAGTGTGGGTGGCACTGGGAGCAGATGGGTAAAGTGTCTTGCCCAAAGACACAACGGCAGTGACTAGGATGGCGGAAGCGGGAATCGAACCTGCGACCCTCAAGTTGCTGGCACGGCCGCTCTACCAACCGAGCTATACCGCCCCAAAGTAAGCCTACTTTCGCTTTATGCTCTCTGTCTTTCCCTGTGTTTTCCCTCCGTGCCTGACGGCCTTGTTTGTTCCACCCTCAGTTAATTTCTGAGTTTAAGCCCTTTGAGATCTTCCGTGTTTTGCCTTCCTCGATCCTGGACCCTTGCTCTGGACACGGACCTTGTCACTTCTCTCCTGCCCCGGATCATCTGTCTGCCCCACGGACTGCCTTGTATATACAGTATATCCATCCATCCATCCATTTTCTACAGCTTATTCCCTTTATGGTCGCGGTGGGTGCTGGTGCCTGTCTCAGCTACAAATAGGCGGAAGGCGGGGTACACCCTGGACAAGTTGCCACCTCATCGCAGGGCCAACACAGATAGACAGACTACATTCACACTCACATTCACACACTAGGGCCAATTTAGTGTTGCCAATCAACCTATCCCCAGGTGCATGTCTTTGGAGGTGGGAGGAAGCCGGAGTACCCGGAGTGAACCCGCGCAGTCACGGTGAGGACACAGAAAGATCCCGAGTCCGGGATTAAACCCAGGACTACTCAGGACCTTCGTATTGTGAAGCAGACGCACTAACCCCACCGTGCTGCCCCATATATACTGTATACAATATATATATATATATATATATATATATATATATATATATATATATATATATATATATATATATATGTGTGTGTGTGTGTGTATGTATATATATATATATATATATATATATATATATATATATATATATATATATATATATATAAAATAGATACATAGAACTATACCACCCCCTAGTTTCTGAGCTGTCTTCTCCCTCTGCAAACATAACACATTACTGTATAATGCATTTGTTCCTTTTGAATGTACATGTACCGTAAATGTATAATGTATTTATACAAACCCCGTTTCCATATGAGTTGGGGAATTGTGTTAGATGTAAATATAAATGGAATACAATGATTTGCAAATCAACCCATATTCAGTTGAATATGCTACAAAGACAACATATTTGATGTTCAAATGATAAACTTTTTTTTTTGTGCAAATAATCATTAACTTTAGAATTTGAAGCCAGCAACACGTGACAAAAAAGTTGGGAAAGGTGGCAATAAATACTGATCAAGTTGAGAAATGCTCATCAAACACTTATTTGGAACATCCCACAGGTGTGCAGGCTAATTGGGAACAGGTGGGTGCCAGGATTCGGTATAAAAGCCGCTTCTATGAAATGCTCAGTGATTCACAAACAAGGATGGGGTGAAGGTCACCACTTTGTAAGCAAATTGTCGAACAGTTTTAGAACAACATTTCTCAACCCGATATTGCAATGAATTTAGGGATTTTACCATCTACGGTCCGTAAAATCATCAAAGAGTTCCGAAAATCTGGAGAAGACACTGCACGTAAGCGATGATATTACAGACTTTTGACCCCTCAGGCGGTACTGCATCAAAATCCGACATCAGTGTGTAAAGGATATCACCACATGGGCTCAGGAACACTTCACAAAGCCACTGTCAGTAACTACAGTTGGTCGCTATATCTGTAAGTGCAAGTTAAAACTACTATGCAAAGCCAAACCCATTTATCAACAATATCCTGAATCGCCGCCGGCTTGCTGGGTCCGAGCTCACCTAAGATGGACTGATGCAAAGTGGAAAGGTTTTCTGTGGTCTGACGAGTCCACATTTCAAATTATATTTGGAAACAGAGGACGTGGTGTCCTCCCGAACAAAGACGAAAATAACCATTCGGATTGTTATAGGCGCAAAGTTCAAAATTCAGCATCTGTGATGGTATGGGGGTGCATTAGTGCCCAAGGCATGGGTAACTTACACATCTGTGAAGGCACCATTAATACTAAATGGTCCATACAGGTTTTGGAGCAGCATATGTTGTCATCCAAGCAACATTATCATGGACGCCCCTGGTTATTTCAGCAAGACAAGTGTTACAACCGCGTGGGTTCGTAAAAAAAGAGTGCGGGTACTTTCCTGGCCCGCCTGCAGTCCAGACCTGTCTCCCATCAAAAATGTGTGGCGCATTATGAAGTGTAAAATACGACAGTGGCGACCCCGGATTGTTGAACGACTAAAGCTCTACATAAAACAAGAATGGGAAAGAATTCCACTTTCAAAGCTTCAACAATTAGTCTCCTCAGTTCCCAAACGTTTATTGAGTGTTGTTAAAAGAAAAGGTGATGTAACACAGAACACAGTGGTGAACATGCCCTTACCCAACTACTTTGGCATGTGTTGCAGCCATGAAATTCTAAGTTAATTATTATTTGCAAAAAAAAATAAAGTTTATAAGTTTGAACACCAAATATCTTGTCTTTGTAGTGCATTCAATTGAATATGGGTTGAAAAGGATTTACAAATCATTGTATTCTGTTTATATGTACATCTAACACAATTTCCCAACTCATATAGAAACGGGGTTTGCATTATTCACATGTGAATAATGCTGTATAATAGACTGCATTTATATTATTCACATGTAAAAGACACCTAATTGTTTATTGTCTATAGCGAGCAAACTGTGGTGATGAATTTCCCCCAGGGATCAATAAAGTACTTTCCTTTCCAATTCTATTCTATTAAAAAAGCAGATCTGATGCAAACAGCTGTCACTCCAGCAGTGCCACTTCTACACACAGCCACAAAAGTAACGCAACGAAAAAAACAACAATAATAATAATCAACTGATAATATACATTGCACACACACGATGCAACCAAAAAAACAACAACAATTTCAACACCCACACACACTGTGGTGGCCTCTGCAGTGCTCCACGCCATCGTCCGCTGGGGTGGATGGGGGGAGCATGGCCAGAGACAGGAGCAGACCCAACAAAGCAACCAAGAAAGCCGACTCCACTCTTGGTCACCCACCAACTCTCGGCCAGTGTCCAGTCCGCATGGATGAGCGAGGATGCGTCTAAGATAGTTTTATTTGTATTTTTTTGTGAGAAGCATATCTGACTGTAACATTATAAAAATGGCTGACAAGGCCGGGACACCATTTCAGTCAGAGTAAGAGGACCCCGCCAACCATTTTTTATTTTAAAAAACAGCCACAAGGAGGCTTGAAGTTATTCAGTAAAGCAAAATCCATGCAGAATTTTGACCAAAGCACCACCCTTAAGTGTTATGTAGACCATTGTTTTTCAACCACACTACTGTACTGTGAGATACAGTCTGGTGTGCCGTCGGAGATTATCTCATTTCACCTATTTGGGTTAAAAAAAAATTTTTTGCAAAACAGTAATTATTGTCTGCAAATGATGTGTTGTTGTTGAGTGTCGATGCTGTCTACAGCTCGGCAGAGTAACCGTGTAATACTCATCCTTATCAGTAGGTGGCAGCGGGCAGCTAATTGCTTTGTAGATGTCGGAAACAACAGGAGGCAGGGTGCAGGTAAAAGGGTATCTAATGCTTAGACCAAAAATTTAAAAAAAGGTGAGTGTCCCTAAGAAAAGGCATTGAAGCTTAGGGAAAGCTATGCAGAACAAAACCAAAACTGAACTGGCTACAAAGTAGACAAAAACAGAATGCTGGACGACAGCAAAGACTTACAGCGTCCACAAAGTACATCCGTAGGTGACATGACAATCTACAAAAAAAGATAGCAATAACACAAATAGTCTTGTTTGCTGAAACAAAGCAGGTGTGAGGAATAGCGCTCAAAGGAGAACTTTAAACTGCAACAGGAAAATACCATCAAAACAGGAAAAGCCACCAAAATAGGAGCGCAAGACAAGAACTAAAACACGACACACGGGTAAACAGCAAAACACTCAAAATAAGTCACAAGGTGATGTGACAGGTGGTTACAGTACACCTACTTTGAGACAAGAGCTATATTTAAGGGCCAAGCTGTTTACATGCTTTTCCCTATTTCTCTTTGCTATTTGGCTTATTGGACCCTAATTAAAATAAAAACTAAGAGTCATCCTTTTATATGAAGTACTTAGTTCATAAGTACACATATGTATACGTCATGTTTAGTGACATACTAATTCTTTTAAAAAACTTTTTTTTTCCAAATTCCATTGTATGTTATACTCTTCTGACACCACCAGATGGCAGTATAAATGTCCACATAAATGGCCCTAAGACCCCAATTCAGTAGTGTACACAATTTTGGAAAGAAGAGCTAAAAGTTACTGTCGACGCATGTGGCCACTAAAGCATTTGGAGTCATATCCAACAATTTTTTATTTTATTGTCTAATGAATTGAATTTTTTCAATGAAAAAAATGCACCACGGCTCCAAAAAATGTTGAAAAACACCAACGTAGACCCCAAGGAAGTGTTGTAAATCAGTGGTCCCCAACTACCAGTCCGCGGCCCTTATATTATTATTATTTTTTTGTATTTCTTTATTTATTTTTTATTTTTATTAAATAAACCTAAAAAAACACAAGATACACTTAAAATTAGTGCACCAACCCATTAAAACCTCCCTTCTTCATGACAAAGAAAAAAAAAAAAAAGAATCCCTCCCCCCCAAATTATCGAGCGTTGGGAACCACTGTTGTAAATGATTAAAAGTCATAATATGACCTCTTTAAATTGGCAAATACATTTTTTTATTTTGTGTTCCATTACTTCTTTTTTGTGTTTTGATGCTCCTCTTACATTCTTGTTTTAAAAAAAACAACTACTTTCACTTAATTTCCCCTCGGTCGGAGGGATCATATTCAGCTTCCAAAATAAACATTCAGAAGTGTCCGGAGATGAATACTGTCAATAATTATTTTCCTCCAACTACCAGACCTGAACTAAAATATGACGAGTAGCAAAAAAAAAAAAAAAAGAATTTATGTCCACATTTACAAACTCTCAAATCCACCTTTTTAATCATGGCCGGGATTATTCAAATGTTGCTCTTTTGGGGAAAGACAGTAGCAACTTGAAAATGTTATAATAAAAGAAAGCATATTTTTTATTATTTGTTATTACTCAGGCCATGCTGCCTGAACTTGGAAATTAGATTCTGATGAAATTGCAAAGATATTTCTCATTGTAATTCACTCCGCAAGTCCTTAGAGAGACACGCTTGCTGCTGGGGTTACAGAGTACAGAAACGGTGAGTCAAAGAAACTCATGATAAGGTAGATGCCAGGGATGTGTTGTTCTGGAAATAGGAACGAGATAAACCCTCAAAAAGATCAATACAATGCAATAATGACTTTTCTCACGACATCACAATCACAATAGCAACATAAATATAAAGTTAAAGTACCAATGATTGTCACACACACACTAAGTGTGGTGAAATTTGACCTCTACATTTGACCCATCCCCTTAATCACCCCCTGGGAAGTGAGGGGAGCAGTGGGCAGCAGGGGTGGGAGTTGGAGGTGGGTCGCCAGACCAAGTGTCCTCGAATCCAGCAAGGACAAGTCAAGTGGAGGTGGCGAGTGGAACGCCGCTGCACTTGGCGAGGCGGCGACCCGGGAATGGCCACATGCGTGGCCAACGAGGAGGTCGGTGTACTTGGTGTGGCGGACGACCAGGGGAGGTGGGACACATGGAGCTAGTGCTAGCCTGGGCTTAGGTGCTAACCTTGACTTTGGTGGAGGTGGCCTAGCTGAGGGTTGCGGCTTGGCATGGTGAAAAGCTGGTGGTGGTGGCCGGGCCGGAGGTTGCTGCCTGGCTGGGCGCAGCTGAGCCTACCCACACGGACAGTTCCCGGCCCTAGCCCCCCCTCAAGGAGCGGATACCAGACGTGCTTCCCACTGTCTGGAACCGTTTTTAGGGGTGGGTGGAGGGATGTCAGGAGAGGGGCAGAATACTCCCCTTTAAATTGTCCAAAAAATATTTCCTTATACCCCACCTGGGGTTGTGTGGGCTGAAAAATAGAAACATTTTGTGACGGTGAGCTACGGCTTGTAGTGAAACATGTTTAACTATTCTTCGTTCTGCAGGGATGATACTGAAAATTTATTTGTCGCCATGGAGGCGAGGATTAGTGATTTAGAAGTCGCTACAATACTGCCGACTGTGGCTGGACTTTAGGTCTTCCTGAGGGCGTTTCAATGTTATAACTTCACCTTTATTGTTAGTTTCTAAGCCAAAATGAGTCAGTTCTCCCTTTTCTGTCCGTACACTGTGTCTGCTTGTAAGTACTCTGTGATTGTGCGCTGCCGAACATGCTCCTCTCCTCGTAAACAAGCAAGGTCACTAGTACTAGTACTTTTTAGAGGCGGTATCGTACCGAATATGTTTCATTAGTATTGCAGTACTATACTAATACCGGTGTACGGTACAACCCTAGTCTGTATATTATACAGTACCACCTTACGATGAAGTGAGTTTAACCCATGGACAACCGGCGTGGGTGACTTGAGAGCTTACCGTTGACTCTCTTGTGCTGGCAATTACGACGGGTGATGTGCAGCATCTATTCTGGCAGGCAGCCTTTCAGGTGACCCTGATCATTCAGACCTTTGTCTGTGGAGAGACATTTCTATTTGCTGTTTGCAAAACAGAAGATGGTCTGGTGTGGCCACCAACTGACCTTTCTTTTTCCTTCCGGCTTTCTTTGCCTCGCAGCTAAGGACATGTTATTTAGGACACTATTAAAGCCATCGCCTGGCAATGCAAAACTGGAAGACCTGTTGAACGCAATTGATGTGGTTGTTATTCTATTGGCAATAAATTTTTGCTGCTGCCTGGGTTTCATAAACTATGATCCTTTGAACAATTACCTCTTTAAATAACCTGGATTTTACGTTATTCCTTGCAATGTTTGGCTCTAAAATAGAACATACTTACAACAGTTTGTTTTCAGTACAATAAGGCAATAAAAGTATCAACAAAAAAACTATCGTATTTTTCGGCCCATAGGGTGCACGTAGTAAATCACATTGAGGTAGCCAGATAACAAACTAAACAAGAACAATCTTACTAGCCTAATAACAATAGTTTTAATAACCTAATAAGGCACACTGCCGATGGCCGGGTCTATTTAGGTCTATTTTCATACTACATTCAAACTTTAATAGCTACATTTCCTTGGGTGCATAATGTGAACTCACTACACTTAAGTTGCTTTCGTTGCGAGTTTACTGACAGTAAGAACTTTACACTACTTTATATTAGAAATGTCAACAGCGGAGGATAAATTGTCCCATAGCAAGAAGATAGAGAAGAAGAAGAAGCTTAAAGACACGGACTACAAAGGCGGAACCACGCACATTTTCAGGACTTTTGCAGATCCCAAATACAGATCAGTAGGTATCACAAGGTAAGAAAAGTTCCTTTTGCATAATATTGCAAAACAAAACACCAGATAATATATCTTACCTAGGACGGCGTGGCGCAGTGGAAGAGTGGCCGTGCGCAACCCGAGGGCCTCTGGTTCAATCCCCAACTAGTACCAACCTCGTCACGTCCGTTGTGTCCTTGAGCAAGACACTTAACCCTTGATCCTGATGGGTGCTTGGCAGCTCCCTCCATCAGTGTGTGAATGTATGTGTGAATGGGTAAATGTGGAAGTAATGTCACAGTGCTTTGAGTACCTTAAAGGTAAAAAAACGCTCTCCAATTACAACCCATTTATAATTTATTCATCATTTATAAACACACCATGATAATACTCGTATGTTGAAGCACAGTACAATCCATCAAAGGGTGCGGCTTCATAGCTTACCAAAGTTGTACTAAAACATGTTGATGGATTTTTGAGCGCCGTGTGTAATGTTCTATATGTTCAAGGGAACATAAATAATGTTGGTGTTGTTAACTTTAGTCATATTGCAGTCTACACATGTTTCTTATGTGTGACTGCCGTCACCAGGTAGTCAAAGTGTTCCCGAACATGAAAGTCTAACAGAAAAAGGCAACCACAAAGGTGGTCTGAGCCTGTTGATAATATTCCTACATAACAATTTCTGTAGTTAGATTTGGTTTGCAGTAGTATTTGTATAATAACATCATTACATTGACAAGTTAGGGAGTTAATACTATTGACGTATTTGCTAATAGTACGGCTAATATATATATATTTTTTTAAGTTACCCTATTTGTCTAGGTAGACTTACAAAAAAGAGCATTTTTTTTAATTTAGCTAGATTTATCTACAAAAACTAAAACCCCTGAAGTTGTCACTTTGTGTAACTCCTAAATAAAAACAGAATACAATGATTTGCAAATCCTTTTCAACCTATATTCAATTGAATAAACTGCAAAGACAAGATCTTTAACGTTCAAACTGGTAAACTTTGGTATTTTCCGCAAATACTAGCTCATTTGGAATTTGATGCCTGCAACATGTTTCAAAATAAACTGGCACAACTAGCAAAAAAGACTGATAAATTTGAGGAATTCTCATTGAACACTTATTTGAAACCTCCCACAGGTGAACAGGCTAATTGGGAACAGGTGGGTGCCATGATTGGGTATAAAAGCAGCTTCCATGAAATGCTCAGTCATTCACAAACAAGGACGAGGCAAGGGTCACCACTTTGTGAACAAATGTGTGAGCAAATTTTTGAACGGTTTAAGAACATTTCCCAACCAGCTATAGTTTTAATTTTCCTGAAGAAACTCTCCTGAAGGAATCAATAAAGTACTATCTATCTATCTATTGCAAGGAATTTAGAGATTTCACCATCTACGGTCTGTATTATCATCATAGGAACGGCGTGGCGAGGGGGGGAGTGGCCGTGCGCAACCCGAGGGTCCCTGGTTCAATCCCCACCTAGTACCAACCTCGTCACATCCCTTGTGTCCTGAGCAAGACACTTCACCATTGCCCCTGATGGGTGCTGGTTAGCGCCTTGCATGGCAGCTCCCTCCATCAGTGTGTGAATGTGTGTGTGAATGGGCGAATGTGGAAGTAGTGTCAAAGGTAGAAAAGCGCTATACAAGTACAACCCATTTATCATTTATTTATCAGAGAATCTGGAGAAATTACTTTGTGTTAGCTCATGACCTTCGAAACCTCAGGCGGTACTACATCAAAAACCGACATCAGTTTGTTGCCATCCAAGTCATGTCTTTTTCATGGACACCCCTGCTTATTTCAGCAAGACATTGCCAAGCCATCTTCCGCACGTGTTACAACAGCATGGCTCTGTAGTAAAAAAAAAAAATGTGGGTACTAGACTGGCCTGCCCGTAGTCCAAACATGTCTCCCGTTGAAAATCTGTGGCGTGTTACGATCCACTACATGGATCGTTTGTTGTTTGCTTTTGTGTATGTTTTGATCACATTTTGGACACTGCCGATCCCAGTATTTGAGCACTTCCTTGTTTGTATTCGTCACCATAGCGACTTCATTTTTTCCACCTGCACTGACGCCCGGCGCACAGCTGTTTTTTGATTATCGTTTCTTTATTTATACATGCCTACTCCCTTTGTTCTGCCTGAGTTCTTCACTTGCTTTTTGCAACATGCACGTTCGATTATCTGGTCCTGTTTTTGGCTTGCTAAATTCCACTTTAGCTTTTGGGCGCATGACACGCGCATCTTTTGGACTTTTACCCAGTGCTAGTGCCTGGCTCCCTGTGCGTTGCATGCACTTTCTTTTGTATTTCCATCAGTGTTCTTTTGTCATTTTATAAATTAAATCCAGCTCCTACCTGCTAACTTGCTTGTCTGGTCCCATGCATCTTGAGTTGGCGCCTCCGCGCATCGCAATGCGCACCGAACGTGACATGGCGCTTTATAAAGCGTAATATAGGACAACAAAGATCCCGTACTGTTGAACAACTTAAGCTGTACATCAAACGAGAATGAGAAGGAATTCCACCTGAAAATCTTCAAACATTGGTCTCCTCAAATGTTTACTGAGTGGTGTTAAAAGGAAAGGCCATGTAACACAGTGGTAAAAGTTAGTTAATGATTATTTGCAAAAAAAAAAAAAAAAAGTTTCAAACACTATATCGCCAAAAGTATTTGGCCACCTGCCTTTACTCACATATGAACTTGAACTTGGAATTGTCCAAAATGTGTCCCTGAAAGAGGAAGTAGCCCGCTCTAAACTGTTCCTATGAGGTTGGGAGCATGAAGCAAGTTCCTTTCACTGGAACTAAGGGGCCAAGCCCAACTCCTGAAAAACCACCCCCACCATAATTCCCCCTCCACTAAATTTCACACTCGGCACAATGCAGTTCGAAATCCAGCGTTCTCCTGGCAATCTCCAAACCCAGACTGGTTCATCAGATTGCCAGATGGAAAGGCGTAATTCATCACTCCAGAAAAGGCGTCTTTACACCACTGTATCCCACGCCTGGCATTGGACTTGGTGATGTATGGCTTTAATGCAGCCGCTCGGCCATGGAAACCCATTCCATGAAGCTCTCTGCGTACTGCACTTGGGCTAATTGGAAGATCACATGAAGTTTGGAGCTCTTTAGCAACTGACTGTACAGAAAGTCTTTGCACTATGCTCTTCAGCGTCCGCTGACCCCTCTCTGTCAGTTTACGTGGCCTACCACTCGGTGGCTGAGTTGATGTTGTTCCTAAACTCTTCACTTTTCTTATAACAAAGTTGACTTTGGAATATTTAGGAGCGAGGAAATTTAATGACTGGATTTGTTGCACAGGTGGCATCCTATGACAGTTCCACGCTGGAAGTCACCGAGAGCGGCCCATTTTTTCACACGTTTATATAAACAGTCTCCATGCTTAAGTGCTTGATTTTTATACACTGGGCCAGTGTTTAGGGCACCTGATTCTCATCATTTGTACAAAAAACAAACAGTATATGATTTAACCATACAGTATTTCCATGGCTTACACATTTACATTGTTAGACGGAAACAAAGTATTTGACTGGCGTTGTTAAAATGCATTTTCAGAAACAGAGCCCATGCAACATGATTAGAACAGAAACCAAGCCTGTTGCATATTCATCAGCTCTTAAAGACAGAACACACATCACGTGACTGCTGACAGCAGCGAGTCAAACGTCCGTGCTGAAAGTCACAGGGACTGGAGTCTCTGAAAACAAAACAGATTTTCCAAGCAGACAAACCCCGGGCCAAAAAAATCAAAGGCACAGGACTCTGAACACTCACTGACTGACATGCTTGAAAAATATTACCAGCGCCAGTGAACCAAAGCTTGCTTCAACGCACCAGAGGTCAGCGATAGAGACGCTTGAATACATTGCAGAGATTCCTACCGCAATGGTTGCAGTCTATTTCCTGGGGAAAAACTGAGGTATAACAAAGACCAAGGTTCTGCTCCATGCCAGCGCTCGGTTTTTATTTTTTATTTTGAAGTGTAAGATTTTAAAATGTTTTAAGCAAAAGCAAATCCTGATGGGCTAATGCAAACAAGCCTTATAGAAAATATATAGCAGCTTTTCTAACCCATTAGTAATGTTGTGTATTGGTGATCTGCATAAGTCCTGACAATTGTAAATCAAACCATGGAGGCAAGAACAGAGATATTTCTTTGAAAACAATTGTTTTTTTCACGCTTTCTCTAAACGAGCCATTTGGAATTCACAAAATGTGTGACATTTTGTCCAATTGGTGACGCAGTGAATAAATCCATATATGGTAGTGTGGAGGGACAGCAACAGGTGAGTGGATGGCCCAGGTAGGCCTCGTTATCTGATCTGCCTTTATTAGCAGCAGCCGGAACAAGACACGAGGTTGGAGTTGGAGTGGGAGCCAGAGAGAGAGGGAGAGAGACACGGACTCAGAAAAACAAAGACATTTTGCTGGAAAGCAAAAGCGGCGCAATCTGTATGCAAATAAAGCAGTGTTGTACCCAGAAATCTGGGCTCTTGTGGCAGTGTGTGGTGGTCCGAGGAACCCATGAGAGGGCAAAGTCTACAGGTGGGCTTACCTAAATAGTTTTGCTTGAGTCCGCCATTGTAGTCCGACACTGTTTTCAGTGAGTTCCTTCTTTCTCTATCTTGTTGTGGGGCAGACTGTCTCGTACATGCACATTAATCTTCTGCTGTTACCATTTGTAATACAAAGTAGCGTATAGTTTGAACTTAAATCTGTCGGTAGACTAAAGGAAGCGCTAAAAACTACAACATGGAGAGAAGACGCAGCACAACAACACACGCCACAACTGCTCAGTGGCCTTGTGGTTAGGGTGTCCGCCCAGATATCAATAGGTCGTGAGTTCAAACCCCGGCCGAGTCATACCAAAGACTATAAAAATGGGACCTATTACCTCCCTGCTTGGCACTCAACATCAAGGGTTGGAATTGGGGTTTAAATCACCAAACATGATTTCCGAGAGCAGCCACCACTGCTGCTCACTGCTCCCCTCACCTCCCAGAGGGTGGAACAAGGGGATGGGTCAAATGCAGAGAGTAATTTCACCACTAGTTGCCAGGTCACGCTTGTGTTTTTAATGACAAAAACAATTACAATAAAAAAAAATATATATATATATATATATATATATATATATATATATATATATATATATATATATATATATATATATATACCTTAGGGGTGGGAATCATTGTAAACATCACCACTCAATTACAATTCAGAAGCAGTGA
The DNA here is from genome assembly GCF_033978795.1 of Nerophis ophidion. Taxonomy (NCBI): domain Eukaryota; kingdom Metazoa; phylum Chordata; class Actinopteri; order Syngnathiformes; family Syngnathidae; genus Nerophis; species Nerophis ophidion. The sequence goes on along the minus strand of NC_084611.1, from coordinate 56,362,404 downwards.
TTGGGTTATTTATAGATAAATATAATTTCATTCATCCCAAAATGGGGAAATTAAACAGTTGCAGTTCGGGTTTTTCCATACAGTAACATAATTAAAACTTAATGCCATCCATCCATCTATAAAACATAATGAAAAAAATTAAAAAATGAGTAATTAATAATCAATAAATATTGTGCACAAACAATTGCACTGTGTATAGATTTAAAAAAAAATCTAACCAAAACGCCCTCACTATCTTTACAGCCGCATTGCACACCAAGAAAAACAACCCATCACAGTAATCACTTAAGTGCATTGTAAAGTCCTATGCCTGTGGGTGGAAAAGACTTACGATAGTGCTGCTTCCTGCACCGAGGATGTAACAGTCTAATGCTGAAGGAGCGACTCAGGACCTCCACAGTGTGCATGGGGTGAGAGGGATTGGTCATTATGAATGTTAACTATGTCAACATCCTTCCGTCAGCCACCTCCTCATACATATTTAATTATTGTATTGTATATAGGGTTGCAAAATTCCGGGAATATTCAAAGTTAGAAACTTTCCATGGGAATTAAATGGAATGAATGGGAATAAACATTGAATGCAACATGCTAGATCTTGCATTGTGCATTCTTCCATCACATGTACAGTGCATTCTTCATTCACATGCACAGATAATTATGTCATGGCGAAGTTTGTTCTCCTGGGATGCAAACAGACTATTCTGGACCAGGCGCGAAGGTAGGAACATATTTAATAATCCAACAAAAAATCTTGGCTGGGCATGAGGTAAACAAACAAACTACGGCGTGGAACAAACAGTAAACTGTGGGTTGAAATAAACACGACTTACGTGGACACGGCATGAATCGAACAACATGAACTTTGGGATCGCGTGAAAACAAGCAATGACGCCAGACCGACTGACTGGCAAAGACAGGCTTAAAATAAGGGTCTTGATTAGAAACCGGTGCGTGGTCCGATCACCAGAGGTAGGTGAAAATCATCAGTCGGCATGGTAACCAAAACAAGTGCGCGCAAACAGGAACTAAGAGTCCAAAATCCAACAAAAAATAACAAAAACATAATCCGGACCATAGATCATTACAAATTACCAGCATGCTACACACTACAGCAGGGCTATTGAGGCCTCGCTAGTATTTGAGCCCAATGACTTCATCCAGTCAGGTAAGTTTTGATGATATTTCTGCGGTAAATATACATGTTTGTTCTAATAAAAGCCTCAATCAATCAATCAATCAACTTGGAACAATCAACAAATTGTCAATATTTCCAAACTTCCCTTAGTAAATTTACGGAAAATGAAACTTTCCACACCATTGCAACCCTGATTGTGTAATGTCAATACATACAGGAATAAATTATGTTGATAGGTTTTAATGACGTGAGTCCCTGGGACCCACAGGTGGTGACTTGAGTTGGTCCCTGGGATATATATATATATATATATATATATATATATATATATATATATATATATATATATATATATATATATATATATATATATACAGTATATATATATAAAAAGTAATTATTTCTTATATTTTTCGATTTCTTGAATTTCATTGCATCTTAAACTGCTTTGATCATCGTACGGTGTGGTTACAATAAATTGATGTATTCACCTATGTAACTGAAAATAAAAGATAAATAAATTCCAAACCTGGAAGGTTTAGTCCAAAGCAACTGTCACAGTGGCATGACGTGTGACGTTCAAATCGAACAGCATTTCTGTAGCAACATAAATAGCACCAACATAGTCAGGCTGAGTAGAGGAAGAGGCAGATGTAGGTTGAGGTACTCTCCCTAGGCCTGATCAGAGTCAGGGAGGAGTGCAGAGGTAGTGGGAGCAGAAAATACAGCTGTAATAGTCTGCTGACCTTTTTCTTGAGTGGCATTTCTTTCCTGCTTACTTGAGAACTTACTTGAGCCTACAAGCCACGGCGAACTGGTTGAGACACATAACATATTCAGCCCTTCAGCCAGTCCTACACCCCCAGTATACCGGACAAAGCTTAGTCATAGGGGACTAAGTCACCCGAAGCATACAGTTTAGTAAACCAGCTATAATTAAGTGTATTCCCGAGTCCTGTGTATTCGACATTAAAGCTAATCATAGGGAACTGACTCGCAAGAGGCCTAGTACGACAGGCAAATCGCACCAATAGCTATGCGTACATAGTTGTACATGTTGGCTCCAGTGGCACTAGGATGAGACAGTCAGAGATTAAAGAGAGGAACATAGTGTAACAAACTGTTGAGGGTGTCCCAAGTTACCGCAGAGTATTATGTAAGGAGGAGGAGTTTTGTCCCTCCAGAGTTGCCGTAGGGCTGTGACGTAAGATGTCTAAGAGTGCGGGTTGTTGAAGAAGATAACATTAAAGAAGTGGTGGCAACCGGACCTGCTCCAATGTCTCCCGTTTATTATTTTATTAGATATGTACACAGTTTGTGTGAACCCAGGACCCTTGGCTACAATAGCTTGATTTTGTAATCTCGCTAAAAAGATGTCTCGGCGTCGAGTATTTGTCTCTAGACCCTCTGCCGGAGAGAGGCAATGATGAGAGGTATAGGAGATAACAGAAGTGGCTGACTGTTTTTTGTAGAGAACAGGGACTAACATTTATTGATAATTGGCCATCTCTCTGAGGCAAAATGGGCTTGCTGTGGAGGGAAGGCCTTCACCATAACTGGGAATGTGCCATTGATTGATTGATTGACTGATTAATTGAGATTTTTATTAGTAGATTGCACAGTTCAGTACATATTCCGTACAATTGACCACTAAATGGTAACACCCGAATACGTTTTTCAACTTGTTTAAGTCGGGGTCCACGTTAATCAATTCATGGTATGAATGGCCATCAACAACTTTCTAGAAATATATATTATTGGTTGAGTCACACTGGTTAAATTTAAAATATTCAAGACTTATACAGATCCCAAATACACATAAACAGGTACCAATATGTAAGAAACGTTGTTGTTGCATAATAAGTCCCCTTTTAATATATGCTTACTATCTGCTGTACTGTGCTTCCATCTCCACTTAAGCTTGTCTTTTTACTAAACTTAACTATGCACTTATTGTCTGAATGCTCCAAAGCATTCAGACAATTAAGACATGTTTCACCCATTTCAAACCATTCTACTTTCAACACGTGGCACCTTTCTGGAAATTCTAACTATCAATTTTCAAAGTACCAAAAAATGTCAGGATTTTACAGAATTCCTGTTTTTCAAAAACTTTATTCCCACCTTTTTTTTTTCTGGCGACTACTGCTTCCACATTTTTCAACCCATTTCAACCGTTCGACCGTTAAAACATTCCTCTTAATCAAAACAAAAAAAAAAGTTGTTTTTTTAACTGGAAAAATTCCTGGTTTTCCCAAAATTCCAGAAAATCCCTAATACGAGTACTCAATTCAACATGTTACTACTTAAACGTTTCTTGACTGTTTTGAAAAATTCTAAGACCAACCATTTCAATTCATTCAGACCATCCAAGTTTTTTTACGATTTTTAAAAACAAATCCCGCTTTTCACAATATTCCCAAATTTTGGGGAAATACACATTTAAATCAATGGGACACTTTTCAAAGTTCCACAATTCCGACATTTTCCATCTGCTTCAAACTGTTCGACTTCAAAATATTCAGCCTGTTTAGGAATTGTGTGATCTATTTCAACCATTCTAAGACAAATACTCGGATTTCCAATAATTAACTTTTATTATTATTTTTTTTTGCATTTTCCTCATTCGAAATTAATTGGCCATTTTTCAATCTTACACAATTCCCACATCCTTCAACCCATTCAAACTATTACACCTTTAACTCACCCTGTACTTTCAAATTACCAATGTTTTCACATTCAAAACTTTTCCAGGAATTCCCGTGTTTTGGTAACCTATTTCCACCCTTAAGTATTACTGCTCTTTTTACATTTTTCAACCCATTTCAACCTTTCCATCATCAAAACATTCCTCTTAATCAGGACAACAAACAGAGTTTTTTTGAACTGGAAAAGTTCCCGGTTTTCCCGAAATTCCAGAAATTACTCAATATCATTTCTCAATTGTTACTATATGTTACTACTTCAACATTTCTCGACCAATTTGAAAAATGTCAACACCAACCATTTCAACTCATTCAGACCCTTCAAGTTTGTCTTTTTACCATTTTCAAAACAATTCCCACTTTTCCCGAACTTCCCATTGAAATCAATAAGACATTCTTCAAAATTCCACAATTCCCACATTTTTCAACCCATTCAAACTGTTCCATGTTCGACTCATCGTGGACATTACAATTACATTTTTTTTTTTACATTCAACACATTTCCAGGAATTCCTGTTATTTGGTATCTTATTTCGACCATTAAGTTCCACTACTCTTTGTTTCAACCATTTTCAACTGTTTCACCGTCAAAACTTTCCTCTTAATCAGGACAAAAAACAAAGTAGTTTTTTGAACTGGAAAAATTTCCGTTTTTCCCGAAATTCCAGAAATTTGGTAACACCATTTCTCAATTGTTACTACATGTTACCACTTCCACATTTCTATACCAATTTAAAACATTCAACACCAACCATTTCAACTCCTTCAGACCATTTAACTTTTTTACTATTTTCCCAAAAATTCCCGCTTTTCTGAAATTCCCTTTGAAATGAATGAGAAATTATTCAAAGTTCAAGAATTCTCACATTTTTTATCCGATTCAAACTGTTCCAACTTCAAAATATCCAGCCTGTTCAGGAATTTTGTGCTGTACTTCAAGAATTCTAAAACATTTTTTTATTTTATTTATTTATTACTCTTTTCACATTTGTCAACCAATTTCAACCGTTCCACCTTCAAAACATTTCTCTTAATCAGGAAAAAATAAAACACAGTGGGTTTTTTTTTAACTGGAAAAATTCCCGGTTTTCCTGAAATTCCAGAACACCATTTCTCGATTGTTACTAAATGTTGCTACTTCAACATTTCTCGACCGATTTGACAAATATCAACACCAACCATTTTAACTCATTCAGACCCTTCAAGTTTTTTTTTTTTTACGATTTTCAAAACAATTCTTGCTTTTCCCAAAATTCCTATTGAAATCAATACGACATTCTTCAAAGTTCCACAATTCCCACACTTTTCAACTCATTCAAACTATTCCACCTTCGACTCATCCTGGACATTCAAACTACCATTTTTTTTTGCATTCAACACATTTCCAGTAATTCCTGTTTTTTGATAACCTATTTCCACCCTTAAGTTTCACTACTCTTTTCACATTTTTCAACCCATGTCAGCCGTTCCACCATCGACACATTTCTCTTTATCAGGACAAAAAAACAAAGTTGTTTTTTGAACTGGAAAAATTCCCGGTTTTCATGAAATTCCTGAAATTCCGGAATACCATTTCTCGTTTGTTACTAAATGTTGCTACTTCAACATTTCTCGACCGATTTGAAAAATGTCAACACCAACCATTTTAACTTATTCAGAACCTTCAAGTTTTTTTTACCATTTTCAAAACAATTCCCACTTTTCCTAAAATTCCCATAGAAATCAATAAGACATTCTTCAAAGTACCACAATTCCCACATTTTTTAACCCATTAAAACTATTCCACCTTCTACTCATCCTGGACATTCAAACTACCATCTTTTTCACATTCAACACATTTCCAGGAATTCCCGTTTTTTGGTAACCTATTTCCACCCTTAAGTTTCACTACTCTTTTCACATTTTTCAACTGTTCCACCGTCAAAAAATTCCTCTTAATCAAGACCAAAAACAAAGTTTATTTTTAACTGGAAACATTCCTGGTTTTCCTGAAATTCCCAAAATTCTGAATACCATTTCACGATTGTTACTGAATGTTGCTACTTCAACCTTTATTGACCGATTAGAAAAATGTCAACACCAACCATTTCAACTCATTCAGAACCTTCAAGTTTTTTTTTTTTACCATTTTCAAAACAATTCCCGTTTTTCTCAAAATTCCCATTGAAATCAATAAGACATTCTTCAAAGTTCCACAATTCCCACACTTTTCAACTCATTCAAACTATTCTACCTTTGACTCATCCCGGACATTCGAACTACCATTTTCTTTTCACATTCAACACATTTCCAGGAAATCCTGCTTTTTGGTAACCTATTCCCACCCTTAAGTTTCACTACTCTATTCACATTTTTCAACCCATTTCAACCGTTCCACAGTCAAAACATTCGTCTTAATCAGGACAAAAAAAATGCTTTTTTTTCTAACTGAAAAAATTCCCGGTTTTCCCAAAAATCTGTTATACCATTTCTCAATTGTTACTGCATTTTACTACTTCAAAATGTATCGACCGATTTGAAAAATATCGAAACCAACAATTTCAACTAGTTCAGACCATTTGAGTTTTTTTACCATTTCCAAAGAATTCCCGCTTTTCTGAAATTCCCATTGAAATCAATGAGATATTCTTCCAAGTTCCACAATTCCCACACTTTTCAACCCATTCAAACTACTCCACCTTCAACTCATCCCGGACATACAACCTACATTTTTTTTTCACATTCAACACATTTCAAGGAATTCCTGTGTTTTGGTAACCTATTTCCACCCTTCAGTTTCCTACTCTTTTCACATTTTTCAACCGTTCCACCGTCAAAACATTCTTCTTAATTAGGACAAAAAACAAAGTTGTTTTTTGAACTGGAAAAATTCCATATTTTCCCGAAATTCTATAAATTCCGTAATACCATTTCTCAATTGTTACTAAATGTTACAAGTTCAACATTTCTCGACCAATTTGAAAACATTCAACACCAACAATTTCAACTCATTCAGACTATTCAATTTTTTCTTTTTTTACCATTTTCCAAAAAAATCACGCTTTTCCCGTAATTCCCATTGAAATCAATTGGACATTCTTCAAAGTTCCACGATTCCCACATTTTTCATCTGCTTCAAACTGTTCCAACTTCAAAATATTTAGCTTGTTCAGGAATTGTGTCCCCTACTTCAACAATTCAAAAAAAAAATTCCCAGATTCCCAAAAGTTATCTTTAATTTATTTTTTTGCATTTTCCTCATTTAAAATGAATTGGCCATTTTTCAATCTTCCACAATTCCAACATTCTTTAACCCATTCAAACCATTCCACCTTCAACACATTCAACTCATCCTGGACCTTCAAACTACCATTGTTTTCCACATTGAACACTTTTACAGGAATTCCCGTTTTTTGGTTACCTATTTCCACCCTTAAGTTTCACTACTCTTTTCACATTTTTCAACCCATTTCAACCGTTCCACCGTCAAAACATTCGTCTTAATCAGGACAAAAAATAAAGCTTTTTTTTTTAACTGAAAAAATTCCCGGTTTTCCCGAAAATCTGTTGTACCATTTCTCAATTGTTACTGCATGTTACTACTTCAAAATGTATCGACAGATTTGAAAAATATCGAAACCAACAATTTCAACTCATTCAGACCATTCAAGTTTTTTGATATCTCCAAAGAATTCCCGCTTTTCTGAAATTCCCATTGAAATCAATGAGATATTCTTCAACGTTCCACAATTCCCACATTTTTTATCTGATTCAAACTGTTACGACATCAAAATATTCAGCATGTTCAAGAATGCTGTGCTCTACTTCAACAATTCCCCAAAAATTCTAGGATTTCAGTTCAACTTCAGCATTGGAGGCTATAAGCATGCCTGTTCCTGGCTTGCACTCGGAGTGCCACAAGTCTAGCCTTGTCCTCCAGCGGTAATGATACTTGATAATGGTACTTAAAATGCAGTCAATTTGCTGTAATGGAGGTGATGGTGATGATTATGCGTACGAAGACACATAAGTGGCTGCTAGCCGCTCGTCAGCAAAGGAACTAAAAATATATACAGTGTCAGCCATCGGGGATCAATATGTGTTATTTGAATTAAAAGCCTATCCAGGCAATGGCAATTTTTCACAAAAATCAGCTGATCGATCAGCACGTCTCAATCTTATACTCAAACAGAAAATAATATTTGTGCGGATTGACTGACCTTCCACAGAATAGAAAGTACTTAGACATGTAAACTGTTTGACGCTGCAAACTCAAGATCAAGAGTTACTGGGTCAGGAGCGCTTTCTGTGTAAAATTTGTCCGTTTCTGTCTTGTCTGCGAGGCCCTGCAGCGCCTCATGACTTGTCCAGGATATTTCTCTGACATTTCATCCCAGGCACGGAAGGAAAGGATCCAAAAGAAAGGATGGATGGTTTGCTCTCAGCAGCTCCCCTGATACATGGAGCTTTAATTATTATTTTTTTTTCTTAGGTATGTAGTGATTTGTACAAAATAAATGACCACACCCTTAATGTAAGTAAGGGATTTATACTGGGAGTGTAACGGTTTCAATATTACTGTACAGAAGTGACCCCTGTAAGGTCACACAATTACTAAAGTTAGTGTTATTTGCACATGACACTACTGCATTTTGTTTAGAATAGAACACACAGAATATATTGAATTAAACAAAAAAACATGTGAGGAAAGTGTTGTTATTTCACATTATTTTATTTATATTGCCTTAGTCTAGGGGCTCTTTAGTGCCGCCCTAGTGGCTCCCTGGAGCATTTTTAAAAAAGGATTAAAAATGAAAAAAGATGGGGGGATTTTTTTATTTTTTTGGGTTTTACTATGTTTATTGTTTGAGGACAAACATGACACAAACCTTCCCAATTGTTAGTAAAGCACACTGTTTAATATGTTTGTGTGTATGCTTCACTGATGACAGTATTTGGTGAACATCGTTTTGGCCTAGTAATTTCGGCGGTTCTTGAACTTACCATAGTGTGTACTGTGACACAACAGTTTATTTACATGTAAAATCTTCCACTCCTTATTTGTCTCATTTTGTCCACCAAATGTTTTATACTGTGCGTCAACACACAAAGGTGAGCTTTGTTGATGTTATTGACTCATTGGAGTGCTTATAAGACATATTTGGTCACTGCGTGACTGCAAGTTAATCAATGCTTACATGCTAATTAGGCTAGCTGTATGTACATATTGCAGCTGCATGCCTCCTTTGTATATTTGAGCTCATTTAATATATTTTACTTGTATCCTCCTTGTATATAATTTGGTTTTGTATGTCTCATGACACATTGTCTGTGTTTAATATTGGCTGCATTCCAGATAGCTGTTTGTGTGCCAAGTTGTTCCTGACCAGATTAAACATTGCCAGGGTTGCAAAGATTGTAATAAATCCATTGAAAGAGAATAGCCTACCGTTTCCTTCAACTCGGAAACAAACATCGATAACTCTGGCCGTTAAAAGCCAGTCATTTCCAGGAGTTATCTCACATTTTGAGTAGCCTCTGATTTACTAATGATCTCTAATGTTGTAAAAATGTGTATAACAAATATAAAATGTCAACATTTATATATATATATATACATACACACAGTGTTACTATCTGGAATGAAACAAAGGTAGAATATTATTAACCACAACATTTGTACATTTTCAGAATGCACTTGTTTTATTTTCAAACAAATATTTGAAGTTGTCTTCATTTTTAAGTTTTCGTGCCGTGATTTTACCACTTGGGAGTATATTTTTCTCCATGTGGCCCTATATCTAAAATAAGTTTGACACCCCTGAGTGATCAAAAAAAAAGTTTCATTTGTTCTATGTGGGGAAATTGGCTCCACTTTTGTATAGAGGGGGCAACATATCAAGTTTGGCGATTGCAAGGTTGGTTTTCCAACCATTACTCAAAAATTAATAGATATAATTCAACATCAATCAATCAATGTTTACTCATATAGCCCTAAATCACGAGTGTCTCAAAGGGCTGCAAAAGCCACAACAACATCCTCGGCTTGGATCTCACATCAGGGCAAGGAAAAAACTCAACCCAATGTCATCCCATTGGGATGAACAAAGATAACATAAAGATAACTTATTTGTGAAATTTTGGTCCTTAACTGTCAAGCATCCATCCATCCCTCTATTTTCTACCGCTTGTCCCTTTTGAGGTTGCGGGGGGTGCAGCTGTCAAGCAGTTTTAATAAAAAAAAAAAAGCCATCAGCCATACAGATCTCAAGAAGTAATAATAATAATAATAATAATAATAATTTGTAACGCACTATACATTTGTTAAAATCTCAAAGTGCTACAAAAGATAAAAAAAGTAAAAAAATACAAATAAAAAGTTAGAATATATAGGATAAAATTAAAATTGAAATAAAAACATAAAAACACGAGATAAACACTAAATAAAACATACAAACTTTGATAAAATAGAAATAAAAACATGAACGCACTGAATAAAACAGATAGGCAAGCAGTGCATTTAAAAACAAGAAGGCAGATAAATTAGATACAAGTTGTGCTAAAAAAGGTGGGTTTAGGTTCCTTCTTAAATATTCCATCCATCCATCTTATTCCGCTTATCCGAGGTCGGGTCGCGGGGGCAGCAGCCTAAGCAGTAAAGCACAGACATCCCTCTCCCTAGCCACTTCGTCCAGCTCTTCCCAAGGGGATCCCGAGGTGTTCCCAGGCCAGCCGGTAGACATAGTCTTCTCAACGTGTCCTGGGTCTTCCCCGTGGCCTCCTACCGCTAGGACGTGCCCTAAACACCTCCATAGGGAGGCGTTCGGGTGGCATCCTGACCACCCGACCAGATACCAGATATCCACTATGGACTGGACTCTCACTGTTATGTTGGATCCACTATGGACTGGGCTCCCACTATTAAGTTGGATCCATTATGGACTGGTCTATTACTATTGTGTTAGATCAACTATGGACTGGACTCTCACTATTATGTTAGATCCACTATGGACTGGACTCTCACTATTATGTTAGATCCACTATGGACTGGACTCTCACTATTATGTTAGATCCACTATGGACTGGACTCTCACTATTAATTAAACAAGGCGACACGGTAAAGAATCTGGGTATTATCTTCGACCCAACTCTCTAATTTGAGTCACTCATTAAAAGCGTTACCAAAACGGCCTTCTTTCATCTCCGTATTATCGCTAAAATTTGCTCCATTCTGTCCACTAAAGACGCTGAGATCATTATCCATGCGTTTGTTACGTCTCGCCTCGATTACTGTAACGTATTATTTTCGGGTCTCCCCATGTCTAGCATTAAAAGATTACAGTTGGTACAAAATGCGGCTGCTAGACTTTTGACAAGAACAAGAAAGTTTGATCATATTACGCCTGTACTGGCTCACCTGCACTGGCTTCCTGTGCACTTAAGATGTGACTTTAAGGTTTTACTACTTACGTATAAAATACTACACGGTCTAGCTCCATCCTATCTTGCCGATTGTATTGTACCATATGTCCCGGCAAGAAATCTGCGTTCAAAGGACTCCGGCTTATTAGTGATTCCCAAAGCCCAAAAAAAGTCTGCGGGCTGTAGAGCTTTTTCCGTTCGGGCTCCAGTACTCTGGAATGCCCTCCCGGTAACAGTTTGAGATGCCACCTCAGTAGAAGCATTTAAGTCTCACCTTAAAACTCATTTGTATACTCTAGCCTTTAAATAGACTCCCTTTTTAGACCAGTTGATCTGCCGTTTCTTTTCTTTTTCTTCTATGTCCCACTCTCCCTTGTGGAGGGGGTCCGGTCCGATCCGGTGGCCATGTACTGCTTGCCTGTGTATCGGCTGGGGACATCTCTGCGCTGCTGATCCGCCTCCGCTTGGGATGGTTTCCTGTTGGCTCCGCTGTGAACGGGACTCTCGCTGCTGTGTTGGATCCGCTTTGGACTGGACTCTCGCGACTGTGTTGGATCCATTGTGGACTGAACTTTCACAGTATCATGTTAGACCCGCTCGACATCCATTGCTTTCCTCCTCTCCAAGGTTCTCATAGTCATCATTGTCACCGACGTCCCACTGGGTCATTATTGTCACCGATGTCCCACTGGGTGTGAGTTTTCCTTGCCCTTATGTGGGCCTACCGAGGATGTCGTGGTGGTTTGTGCAGCCCTTTGAGACACTAGTGATTTAGGGCTATATAAGTAAACATTGATTGATATTATGCTGGATCCACAATGGACTGGACTCTCACTAGTATGTTGGATCCACTATGGACTGGACTCTGACCATTTTGCTAGATCCACTATGGACTGGACTCTCACTATTATGTTAGATCCATTATGGACTGGACTCTCACTATTATGTTAAATCTACTATGGACTGGACTACCTCTATTATGTTAGATCCATTATGGACTGGACTTTCACAATAGTATGCTAGACCCACTTGACGTCCATTGCACTGGTCTCCCCTAGAGGGTGGGGGGAGGTCACCCACATCTGCGGTCCTCTCCAAGGTTTTTTCATTGTGAACCCATTGGGTTAACTTTTTGCTTGCCCTAATGTGAGCTCTGAACCAAGGATGTCGTTGTGGCTTGTGCAGCCCTTTGAGACACTCGTGATTCAGGGCTATATAAGTAAACATTGATTGATTGATTGATTGACCATAAGTGAGGATGGGAACGTAGATCGACCAGTGTCATGTCTTTTTGATCATGTCTTGTTCGGCTATGTTCTGTTGACCTTTGGACTCTTTAAGTTCTTGTTTTTTTTCACTCACTTGTTTTGTGGCCATGGTTGCAAATTGCATTCACCTGTGTCTGATTAGTGTTCGGCCGCTCACCTGCTACCCAAGCACAAATCAGAGGCATTATTTAAGCCTGCCATTGCCGGTCAGTCGGTCTGGCGTCATTCTGTCATATAGAGGGGTGTTGGGGGGTCGCAGCTTGCTGCAGGGTAGTTCTCCCAGTAAAGCAGACGGACTACTCGGGACATGGGGTGCGGGTATAAACAGGATTTAATCTTTAACTCAGAAAAGGTGAAAACAAAAAGGCGCACAAGCCGGAAGCACAACTTGACGAAGCAAACAAAACTAACACTGAGACTAAACTTAGGACATGAAACAAAAACACTTACTGTGGCTTGACAATAGCAGCATGGACTTTGGCATGAACAACTAGCATGGCCAGAGCATGAAAAGTACACATTGACGCCAGGCCGACTGACCGGCAATGGCAGGCTTAAATAATGCCTCTGATTAGTGCTCGGGTAGCAGGTGAGCGGCCGAACACTAATCAGAGACAGGTGAATGCAATTTGCAACCATGGCAACAAAACAAGGGAGTGAAAAAAAACAGGAACTGAAAGACTCCAAAGGTCAACAGAACATAGCCAAACAAGACATGATCAAAAAAACATGACTCTGGTCGATCTATGTTCCCATCCTCACCTATGGTCAATCAATTAATCAATCAATCAATATTTATTCATATAGCCCTGAATCACAAGTATCTCAAAGGGCTGCACAAGCCACGACGTCCTCGGTTCAGAGCCCACATCGGGTCAAGGAAAAACTCACAACTCAGTGGGATGACAATGAGAAACCGTGGAGAGGACCGCAGATGTGGGTGACCTCCCCCCACCCTCTAGGGGAGACTGGTGCAATGGACGTCGAGTGGGTCTAGTATAAAATTGTGAAAGTCCAGTCCATAGTGGATCCAACATAATAGTGGGAGTCCAGTCCATAGTGGATCTAACATAATAGTGAGAGTCCAGTCCATAGAGGATCCAACGTAATAGTGAGATTCCAGTCCATAGTGGATCTAACGTAATAGTGAGAGTCCAGTCCATAGTGGATGTAACGTAATAGTGAGAGTCCAGTCCATAGTGGATCCAACATAATAGTGAGAGTCCAGTCCATAGTGGATCTAATGTAATAGTGAGAGTCCAGTCCATAGTGGATCTAACGTAAGACATGACAACCAGTAGATTGAGAGCTTCGCCTTCCGGCTCAGCTCCTTCTTCACCACAACGGATCGATAGAGCGTCCACATTACTGAAGATGCCGCCTGTCGACGTCATGATCCACTCTTCCCTCACTCGTGAACAAGACTCCGAGGTACTTGAACTCCTCCACTTGCGGCAGGGTCTCCACCCCAACCTGGAGATGGCACTCCACCCTTTTCCGGGCGAGAACCAAGGACTCGGACTTGGAGGTGCTGATTCTCATCAGCTGCGAACCGAATGTTCTTGAATCTTAATCTACAGTAATAACGTGGAGATGTCTATAGGTGTATAATACAAATCTAATCTGCACCAGCTGAAGCCTACACCGGACAAACTCTCGCATGCGTGCAGGCTCGCATCTGTCATCGCACGTCATCACCCGAGGCGAATCGTGCACACGCCACGCGCTGCCACAGACTCTGCCCAGGCCTCGCTCAGAACGCCTTTGGAAATCGCCACGAGTGGGGAGGTGCCGTTTGCAAGTTTCTATTGGCAAGTCGGTAAAACACATGGGAGTCGAAGTTGCTGAAGCAAGGAAAATAAAATTTAATGGAAACTCCTTTGAGTGGTTATCTCAAAGGATTAAAATGATGTCCGTGTGTGTGTGTGTGTGTGTGTGTGTTCAGATTGTTGTTGTTAGTGAGATAAGTAAAAGGAACATTTTGAAGCAAGCCATGTGTGAAGCGAACACACGCCCGCTTGGGAAAATGGGGTGTGAAGAAGCGTGGTGGGGACATACGCCCCCCTGGATTTGCCTGAGGGCACAGTTCGGGTCCCACATCTGGTGGTTGGCCTCTGTTTGGGATTGTTTTGGATGGGGGATAGGGTGTTTTTTTGGAGGGGTTTCCTGCATGAGGGTCGACTTCCGGTACCTCCCCATATTGCCTTTTTTCAATATGTTTAGGCCTTATCACGATACAAGATATACCGTATGTTTCGCAGTATAAGTCGCTCCGGAGTATGAGTCGCACCTGCCGAAAATGCATTATAAAGAAAGGAAAAAAACATGTATAAGTCGAACTGGAGTATAAATCGCATTTTTGGGGGAAATGTATTTGATAAAACCCAACACCAGGAATAGACATTTGAAAGGCAATTTAAAATACATAAAGAATAGTGAACAACAGGCTGAATAAGTCTACGTCAGGGGTCAACAACCTTTTTGAAACCAAGAGCTAATTCTGGGGTACTGATTAATGCGGAGGGCTACCAGTTTGATACACACTTAACTAAATTGCCAGAAATAGCCAATTTGCTCAATTTACCTTTAACTCTGTTATCCATCCATCCATCCATTTTCTACCGCTTATTCCCTTTCGGGGTCGCGGGGGGCGCTGGCGCCTATTTCAGCTACAATCGGGCGGAAGGCGGGGTACACCCTGGACAAGTCGCCACCTCATCGCAGGGCCAACACAGATAGACAGACAACATTCACACTCACATTCACACACTAGGGCCAATTTAATAATTAATGATATTTATCCATGTGGAAACACTGATCATTTTAATGATTTTCATAATAAATATATATTTTTGATGACATGTTTTAAAATAGGTTAAAATCCAATCTGCACTTTGGACCAAGCTATATTCCTAACAAAGACAAATCATTATTTATTATAGATTTTCCAGAAGAAAATTTGAAAAAGAAATTTAAAAGACTTTGAAATAAGATTTTAATTAGATTCTAGAGATTTTTTAGATTTGCCAGAATATTTTTTTTTAATTTTAATCATTATAAGTTTGAATAAATATTTCACAAATATTCTTCATCGAAAAAACAGAAACTAAAATGAAGAATTAAATCAAAATGTATTTATTATTCTTTACAATAAAAAAAATAAATTTACTTGAACATTGATTTAAATTGTCAGGAAAGAAGAGGAAGGAATTTAAAAGGTAAAAAGGTATATGTGTTTAAAAATCCAAAAATAATTTTTAAGGTTGTATTTTTTCTCTAAAATTGTCTCTCTGAAAGTTATAAGAAGCAAAGTAAAAAAATAAATGAATTTATTTAAACAAGTGAAGACCAAGTCTTTAAAATATTTTCTTGGATTTTGAAATTCTATTTGAGTTCTGTCTCTCTTAGAATTAAATATGTTGAGCAAAGTGAGACCAGCTTGCTAGTAAATAAATAACATTTAAAAAATAGAGGCAGCACACTGGTAAGTGCTGCTATTTAAGCTATGTTTAAAACAGGCCAGTGGGCGACTCATGTGGTCCTTATGGGCGACCTGGTGCCCGCGGGCATGGCGTTGGTGACCCCTGGTGAACGTTATATGAGGCATAAATAACCAACTGAGAAGGTGCCTGGTATGTCAACGTAATATATTATGGTAAGAGTCATTCAAATAACTATAACATATAGAACATGCTATACGTTTACCAAACAATCTTATACATCTAGTCTCTTACGTGAATGAACTAAATAATATTATTTGATATTTGACGGTAAGGTGTTAATAATTTCCCACATAAGTCGCTCCTGAGTATAAGTCGCACCCCCGGCCAAATTAGGAAAAAAACTGCGACTTATAGTCCGAAAAATATGGTATATCTCCATATTTTACCTTTATCCTTGAATGAACACTTGATGCATATAATCACAGCAGTATGATGATTGCTATGTGTCTACATTAAAACATTCTTGATTAATATATGCTCATTTTAAACTTTCATGCAGGAAGGGAAATCACTAACTAAGTCAATTGACCAAAACTGTATTTATTAAACAGTTATTAAGCAGTGGCACAAACATTCATGTAATTTCCAAAACAGAAAGTGCAAGATTGTCAAAGATGTTCTAAAACAAGCTCTGAGTGCACTTTTGTGCATGATGTCATATCAAATCAACACTAAATTAAAGTGCACTTTTTGCACAGAACGCCACTACACTAGTTTAAAACAGATAAAGTACACTTTTGTGCATGATGTCACACAAGATATTTCAATAAGTGTCAAATAAAAATGAGCTGCATAATAGGAAATCAAATAGTGTATGTCCTTTGCTATGTAGTAGGTTCCTGCGGACGTTATCTCCTTCTGTTGTTGACCATTGTTTTCATACGGTGTTGATGTGGAAATGGTTGCCTCTGCATTTTGTTGGGTGTGGCACCGAACAGAGGTGTTGACATGCAGAGTTTCAAGCACTCTTCATTCTCTAGCGCAGGGGACTCAAACTCAATTTATCTGAGGGCCACTGGATGCAGAAACTGGATGAGGCTGGGCCGCAAGAGAAGATTTCTTAAAAAAATCTAACTTGCACTTTTTAATGAATTCACTTTCTTTGAATGCCGTTCCCGCCCTAGCAACATACTTGCCAACAATGGCGATCTTTCCGGAAGACACCCGAATATCAGTGCCCCTCCCGACAATCTCCCGGGGCAGTCATTATCCCGGTTTTTACCCGGTCAACGATATTG
Source organism: Nerophis ophidion (assembly GCF_033978795.1). Taxonomy (NCBI): domain Eukaryota; kingdom Metazoa; phylum Chordata; class Actinopteri; order Syngnathiformes; family Syngnathidae; genus Nerophis; species Nerophis ophidion. Next base: position 56,345,151 of record NC_084611.1, on the reverse strand, counting down.
AGGGCGTGCCGTGATGGCGCTGCCTTTAGCGTCCTCTTCAACCTGTCGTCTCGTCCGCTTTTCCACCATACAGACAGTGTGCCGTCCCAGTCACATATTGTAAAAGGCTTCTGCAGACCCACGGAAGTGACTGCAAGACATACTTGGTCAACAGCCATACAGGTCACACTGAGAGTGGCTGTATAAATAACTTTATCACTGTTACAAATATGTGCCACACTGTAAACACACACCAAACAAGATTGACAATAAGGGGTGGGGTTGTGGGTGCGGGGGTGTATATTGTAGCCCGGAAGAGATAGGGCTGCAGGGGATTCTGGGTATTTGTTCTGTTGTGTTTATGTTGTGTTACGGTGCGGATGTTTTCCCAAAATGTGTTTGTCATTCTTGTTTGGTGTGGGTTCACAGTGTGGCGCATATTTGTAACAGTGTTAAAGTTGTTTATACGGCCACCCTCAGTGTGACCTGTATGGCTGTTGACCAAGTATGCCTTGTAGTCGCTTACTATGTCTACAGAAGCCGAATACAACACGTAGCTACACTGGTATGCTGTTTGTACAGGTTATAGAGGACGCAAAGGGCAGTGCCTTCACGGTGCCCCCTTAACGATGTTTTTTGGGTGGAATTAGGGAGAATGATTAACCCTGGAGGGGAACTGAAAATTGGGAGTCTCCCGGAAAAATTGAAGGTGTACAATATGACGCTGTATAGCGCCATTCATATAAAACTCACGGGCCGCACTCACATTAAAATTTCATTATAAGGTGCAGGCCGCACTTGGCCCAGTGGCCGCGTGTTTGAGACACCTGGTCTAGCGGGTGACTTTTCAAATGATGCTATATATTAGCAGTAGTTTCTGCCTTTGTGCAAATGTTTTGTTTTATTAGTCACGTTTGTTCTCCGCCATTGTGCGCGCCTTTTGTTTGCCCCACACCTGACATATTGCGGTTGTCTGTTCGACATCTTCCCGCTTGAAGCCAAACCACCGCCAGACGATGGACCCCCTTGCTGTTTTGTCTTGGAATTAATTATTCATTCATTTGTTAACAGATTCACACCTTCTTTCTCTTGTATTACCACTCGCACAGCTCCGCTAGCATCACAGCTAACGTTACCCATGCCCCGACCTCTCTGCTCTGTAAAGGCGTATACGTATGTGACGTATGTAAGAAGGTGCGCTTGTTTTATTGAGAAGGAGAGACGAGAAATAGTGAGAAGAGCCTGTGGTGTAAAAGCAACTGCGTGAGAACGTATACTCGAATATCACGATATAGACATTTTCTATATCGCACAGAGACAAACCCCTGATATATCGACTTTATAGATATACTGCCCAGGGTGGTGCATGGGTGGCTGCCATGCTTCGCCGGATAGTCAAGATTTGTTGTTTACGGCGAGGTTTGGGTAACTCTGGTGCGTGGTGTCTGTGTCTATGGCAACTGGGTTATGGATCCATAAAATTGCTCTCCTCGTCCGCCCCTCTTTTTATTTTTAAGGAATCCTCCACCAGGAGGTGTTACTTCACAACATAACCCAAACTGTTATTGGCATTATTTTAGAAAACTCTCAGGAAATGTCAGAAATGGTATAAGGTAGGGTTGTACAGTATACCCGTATTAGTATGGTACCACAATACTAATGGATCATTTTCGGTACTATACCGCCTCTGAAAAGTACTGGTCCGGCACCCTCTAACCCCCTTCCGCGTCCCCGTCGTCATCATTGCTGGTTTACGAGCAGGGGAGCATGTTTAGCAGCGCACAATCACATAGTACTTCCAAGCAGACACAGTGTGTAGACAGAAAAAGGAGAACAGACAAATGTTGGCTTAAAAACTAAAGGTGAAGTTATAACAATGAAACGCCCTCAGGAAGAGGTGCTTTAAGACATGGCTAGCTAGCTAGCCGCTAATGTCCAGCCCCAGTCAGCAGTGTTTCAGCTACTTCTAAATCACTAATCCTCGTCTCCATGGTGATGAATAAAGTATGTTTCTTCCAAGTATCATCCCTGCAGGACAAGGAATAGCTAAACATGCTTCACGACACACCTTAGCTCACCGGCCTCACAATGTAAACTGTCAGAAAGTGGGCTGTGATGGTTGTTTTCCAGGAAGGCAAAGGAAAGTTGGAGCGAGGGAGAGGCGAAAATAAAGACATATTTATTTATACAACACTAATACTACAAAAAAAGAAGCAAACAAAAGGCGCGCACAATGGCGGAGAACAAACGTGACTAATGAAACAAAACTTGCACAAAGGCAGAAACTATGCACAATAAACAGAACCTTACTTGGCATGGAACTATGAAACAAGCAGCGTGAATCGTAAACATGGCATGAAGCAGAGTGGAGGTAAAGTCGCCAGGCTGACTTCCTGGCAACTTTCGCTTTAAATAATAGACATGATTAGTGAAAACAGGTGCGGACTCCAAATGTGACACAGGTGAAACTAATGGTTGCTATGGTGACAAAACAAAAGTGAAAAAGCAGGAACTGAGTGTCCACAAAACAAACAGCACATGGCCAAACAAAAACATGATCAACAGACATGACATAAACAAAATCCATTGGTGGAGCTACACTGTAATGATAATAAGTACAGTAGTGTATCTTGTCGATACTACTGTGATTGTGTTGATATTTTTTCTTTAATTAAAAAAAAATTTATAATATGTTTATAAACATGATGACTTTGAATATGACCAATGTATGATCCTGTAACTACTTGGTATCGGAGTGATACCCAAATATGTGGTATCATCCAAAACTAATGTAAAGTGTCAAACAGCAGAAGAATAACTGATTATTACATTTTAACATAAGTGAAGATAGAACATATTAAAATAGAAAGTAAGCAGATATTAACAGTAAATGAACAAGTAGATTAATAATTCATTTTCTAACACTCGTCTTTAAAAATGTTGACAAAATAATAGAATGTCAGCAGACTAAATTATGAGCCTTTTTTTGTTTACTTACTACTAAAAAACAAGTTGTCTTGTACGTTCACTATTTTATTTAAGGACAAACTTGCAATAAGAAACATATGTTTAATGTACCCTAAGAGTTTTTGATAGAATAAAGCTAATAATGCAATTTTTTTAGTCCCCTTTTCTTAGAAAAGTACCAAAAAGTATTGAAATAATTTTGGTACCGGTACCAAAATATTGGTATCAGAACAATACTAGTATAAAAAAAAAATAAGTGATTCGATTTTTTTGACTGATCTGGATTCAGGATTATTTAATGCATGGAGAGCTTCTTTTTAATCGTCCAAGTCGAGGGTGATCTACCTCATTCATATATATAATTTATATTTAATTATGTATGAAAGAGACATGTTGTTAACAAGTTAAAGGTGTTTAATGATAATACAATCACATTTAACACATTTTTTCACTAAGAAAATAATATAAATTGGTGTATTATCTGATTCTGATGACTTTCATTGATTGGACTCAGACAGTAGTGATGATAACGTCCACGCATAATTAAAGGGTATTTGTGTGAAACGGCGTGATCGCGACATCGTAAAATCCGCGAGGGACTGATTAACGGGAGATAAAGCCTGGTAGAGACCTGCGCTCTGCGACAACATTTCAAGTTATTTTGAATAAACATTTTAAAGGGAACTGCACTTTTTTTTTATTTTAATTGCCCATCATTTACAGTCCCTATATAGTTGTTATTTTTTATGCATTCCAAATCGTAAAAAAACGTACAATGGAGTCAATGGAAGTCGCTCCATTCCACCTATACAGTGCTCTAAAAAAACTCCTAAAACCTCCGAGGTTTGATATCCACGCTGAGTATAAATGTAATGTACTAACAGGAACATCCATAAAAACATGTGGTATTCACGCATTTTGCCCATTTCAGGCAGACGGCGGCGCGTTCATTACACAGACGCATTACAACATTTGATTTTCCCTATTTCTCTTTAATATTTGGGCTTATTAGACCCTAATTAGAATAAAAAACTAAGAATCATCTTTTCATATGATGTACTCAGTCCATGAGTACACAAACGTGTACTTCATGTTTTGCTAATTCATATTTTTACACTTTTTTATTACCAAATTCCATTGCATGTTATACTCTTCTGACACCACCAGATGGCAGTATAAGTGTCCACATAAGCGGCCATAAGACCCCAATTCAGTAGTGTGCACAATTTTGGAAATAACAGCTAAAAGGTGGTGTCCATGCATGTGGCCACTAGGCCTTAAACAACAAAAACAACAGTAACACGATTTAGAAACTGTCTGCTTAACAGGTTCAGCTTTAGTGAAACACTATTACAAATGTAGAACTATTGCTAAGTGTTGAACAAGTTATACAAACTACTGACATGATAAAACAAGCACTTACTGTAAACTCTCTGCTCTCACTAGGATGTCAACTGATGTTGATGGATGTTCTTATCTTCCCATTTAGATGAAGAATTAACCATTATCTTCAATAAGTAAAACGCAGACAAGAGACTTTTCATTCCTTTCTTGCTATCTCTGGGTTTGGATTGGATGTCAAAGTTGACCAACTTTTCGGTTTGTCAGCCACATCTTTGCACTATCCAGGTGAGAGGCATGATATATTATCTAGAAATTAACTTGTACTAACTTAGTGGCAAAGCAGCAGCAGCAGCAAAAGCTAGCTAGCTATCTGTGATCAATGCGCCGCTAAAAATAGTTAGCACTTATAATAACAATATCGCTATTACTTGCTTAATATCACAATATGTAACTGGAATATATTTTGCGCCTTTTTTAAAGGTTATTTAGCTCCTGCTGACTCCGTTGCTAGCTGACTTTTGCTAATGTTTAATTACGTTTTGGAATGCATGAAATTTAAAATGTAAAATATATGTGTGTGGAAGGGGGCGTGGCCTGCAGGCATACTTGCCAACCCTCCCGATTTTCCCGGAAGACTCCTGAATTTCAGTGCCCATCCCGAAAATCTCCCGGAGCAACCATTCTCCCGAATTTCTTCGGATTTCATCATTGATATATAAACTATCAGACTGTGTGGTTGGTAGTAGTGGGTTTCAGTAGGCCTTTAAAGGCACTGCGTTTACTTCCTCAACAACCTGTTGTCACGTCTGCTTATCCTCCATACAAACAGCGTGCCGGCCCGGTCCCATAATATATGTGGCTTTTAAACACACATAAGTGAATGCAAGGCATACTTGATCAACAGCCGTACGGGTGACACTTTGGGTGGCCGTATAAACAAATATGCGCCCGAATTCGGAGGTATCAAGGTTGGCAAGTATGCTTGCAGGCCTGCCGCAGAACGGGGTCTGCAAGAAGCGGCCTCGAAGACAGCGACAGGTGAGTGGATGGCCCAGGTGGGCTTTGTTTATCTAATCACCTGTCGCCTTTATTCGCCGCGGCCGGCATGAGACACGGGGGTGTGGGAGTTGCAGTAGGAGCAAGAGAGCTCAGAAAAAAACACATTTTGCCGGAACGCAAAAGCCTTGCACTATTTATGAAAATAAATGTTGTACCCTGAAATCCGGGCTACCGTGGCAGTGTGTGGTGGTCCTAGGAACCCACGAGAGGGCAATCTATACAATGTGTTTTTTGTCTTACATATGGATTGCGACTGAAAAAAAAAAAAAACAAGTACAGTTCCCCTTTAAGAGGGTAAATCAGGACGTGATCACATGCTATCTAAAATACTGAAGAGGACAAGAAAACAAAGTCACGTGTAAAACCAGCAGAGAGAAGACCGACCATGCACCCTCATACCATCACGGATGCGTCGATAACAGTCTGGATGGTTCGGTTCCCCTTTGGTCCGGATGACACGATGTCGAATATTTCCAAAAACAATTTGAAATGTGGACTCGTCAGACCACAGAACACTTCTCCACTTTGCATCAGTCCATCTTAGATGATCTTGGGCCCGGAGAAGCCGGCGGCGTTTCAGGATGTTGTTGATAAATGGCTTTCGCTTTGCATAGTAAAGCTTTAACTTGCACTTACAGGTGTAGCGACACGCGGTATTTAGTGACAGTGGTTTTCTGAAGTGTTACTGAGCCCATGTGGTGATATCCTTTAGAGTTTGATGTCGGTTTTTTGATAAAGTGCCGTCTGAGGGATCGCAGGTCACAGTCATTTAATGTTGGTTTCCGGGCATGCCGCTTACGTGGAGTGTTTTCTCCAGATTCTTTGAACCTTTTGATGATATTATGGACCGTAGATGTTGAAATCACTACATTTCTTGCAATTGCACTTTGAGAAATGTTGTTCTTAAACTGTTTGACTATTTGCTCACGCAGTTGTGGACAAAGGGGTGTACCTCGCTCCATCCTTTCTTGTGAACGACTGAGCATTATTTGGGAAGCTGCTTTTATACCCAATCATGGCACCCACCTTTTCCCAATTAGCCTGCACACCTGTGGGATGTTCCAAATAAGTGTTTGGTGAGCATTCCTCAACTTTATCAGTATTCATTGCCACCTTTCCCAACTTCTTTGTCACGTGTTGCTGGCATCAAATTCTAAAGTTAATGAAAAATTGCACACAAAAAAAAAACGTTTATCAGTTTGAACATCAAATATGTTGTCTTTGTAACATATTCAACTGAATATGGGTTAAAAGTTATTTGCAATTTATTGTATTCCATTTACCGTATTTACTTGAATTGCCGCATGGCATATAGTATGCGCCTGCCTTGAATTACTGCCGGGTCAAACCCGCTTCCCAAAATAATTTGTGCATGCTTAGTATTACCACCTGGTCAAATTTGTGACACTTCCCCTGTCATCATTTTCAAAATATTCCAAGATGGCCCGGACGGGCTGCAACATTGCGGAGCTCCTGCTAAAGATGGAACATTTGGCAGAAATACCGGACAATTCTACAAACTTTATGGCTGGCTCACATCGTGGTCACTCCGTGATCACGTACGACCGCCAGACACTTCTGGATGTGGACATATCGGGCCGTTTTGGACTGATAGACGCGTGCGTGCTAAACATGCTGACTAGCATGGGAATACGTCGGCGGCTACATCCAGCGGCCTGTGAAGCAGGGGAGTCTAGTAGCAGTGGGGGCCGTCTACGGAGCAGACGCCAGCGGTGTGATCGGAAACGCGGATGTCGAGCGGGGCTAAAAACAAAGCAGAAGGCTAATCACCACAGAACACCACTTCCCTCCATACCGAAGACGGATTTAGATGGAAAATGCGAGACTACTGGTCTGGGTAAGGAGTCAGTTAAATTAGAACAAACTTTTTCTGCTTTGAGTGTTTCAGAGTTGGACATGTGTTTTACTGAGGTGGCTAACTATGATGCGTGCAGTTTATCAAAGCAACAAACAAACAATCGGAAAATCCCCGTTACTGAGGTGGCTAACCATGATGCGTGCAGTTTATCAAAGCAACAAACAAACAATCGGAAAATCCCCGTTACTGAGGTGGCTAACTATGATGCGTGCAGTTTATCAAAGCAACAAACAAACAATCGGAAAATCCCCGTTACTGAGGTGGCAAACCATGATGCGTGCAGTTTATCAAAGCAACAAACAAACAATCGGAAAATCCCCGTTACTGAGGTGGCAAACCATGATGTGTGCAGTTTATCAAAGCAACAAACAAACAATCGGAAAATCCCCGTTACTGAGGTGGCTAACCATGATGCGTGCAGTTTATCAAAGAGACAATCAAACAATCGGAAAATTCCTGTCGTATCAATTCCTAGATATGGTCGTAATTATACTGAATGCACTGGGCATAATAAACACAACATTATCAATATTGCTACTACGGATAATTTGATTAAAAATTCCCTGAAACAGCCCACTACCTATAATATAGGTTTTTTAAACATAAGATCATCGTCTCCCAAAACGTTATTAGTTAATGATATTATCAGAGACAACAATCTTAACGTCATCGGTCTCAGCGAAACCTGGCTTAAACCAAACGACTTTTTTGCGCTAAATGAGGCATGTCCTCCTAACTTTACACATGCGCATATTGCCCGTCCGCTTAAAAGGGGTGGGGGGGTCGCACTAATATACAACGAAAACTTTAACCTTAGTCCTAACATAAATAATAAATATAAATCTTTTGAGGTGCTTACTATGAGGTCTGTCACACCGCTGCCTCTACACCTGGCTGTTATCTACCGCCCCCCAGGGCCCTATTCGGACTTTATCAATGAATTCTCAGAGTTCGTTGCTGATCTAGTGACACACGCCGATAATATAATCATAATGGGGGACTTTAATATCCATATGAATACCCCATCGGACCCACCGTGCGTAGCGCTCCAGACTGTAATTGATAGCTGTGGTCTCACACAAATAATAAATGAACCCACGCATCGCAACGGTAATACGATAGACCTAGTGCTTGTCAGGGGCATCACCGTTTCCAAAGTTACGATACTCCCGTATACTAAAGTATTGTCCGATCATTACCTTATAAAATTCGAGGTTCAGACGCATGTTCGTCAAACTAACAATAATAATAACTGCTATAGCAGCCGCAACATTAATGCTGCCACAACGACAACTCTTGCTGACCTACTGCCCTCGGTAATGGCACCATTCCCAAAGTATGTGGGCTCTATTGATAACCTCACTAACAACTTTAACGCTGCCCTGCGCGAAACCATTGATAACATAGCACCGCTAAAGTTAAAAAAGGCTCCAAAAAAGCGCACCCCGTGGTTTACAGAAGAAACTAGAGCTCAGAAATTATTATGTAGAAAGCTGGAACGCAAATGGCGCACGACTAAACTTGAGGTGCACCATCAAGCATGGAGTGATGGTTTAATAACTTATAAACGCATGCTTACCTTAGCTAAAGCTAAATATTACTCAAATCTCATCCACCGTAATAAAAACGATCCTAAATTTTTGTTTAGTACGGTAGCATCGCTAACCCAACAAGGGACCCCTTCCAGTAGCTCAACCCACTCAGCTGATGACTTTATGCAATTCTTTAGTAAGAAAATTGAAGTCATTAGAAAGGAGATTAAAGACAATGCGTCCCAGCTACAACGGGGTTCTATTAACACTGATAGGATGGTATACACGGCGGATACTGCCCTCCAAAATAGTTTCTCTCGTTTTGAGGAAATAACATTAGAGGAATTGTTACAACGTGTAAATGGAATAAAACAGACAACATGTTTACTTGACCCTCTTCCTGGGAAACTGATCAAGGAGCTCTTTGTATTATTAGGTCCATCAGTGCTAAATATTATAAACTTATCACTCTCCTCGGGCACTGTTCCCCTAGCATTCAAAAAAGCGGTTATTCATCCTCTTCTTAAAAGACCTAACCTCGATCCTGACCTCATGGTAAACTACCGACCGGTGTCTCACCTTCCCTTTATTTCAAAAATCCTCGAAAAAATTGTTGCGGAGCAGTTAAATGAACACTTAGCGTCTAACAATCTATGTGAAACCTTTCAATCCGGTTTCAGGGCAAATCACTCCACGGAGACAGCCCTCGCAAAAATGACTAATGATCTATTGCTAACGATGGATTCTGATGCGTCATCTATGTTGCTGCTCCTCGATCTTAGCGCTGCTTTCGATACCGTCGATCATAATATTTTATTAGAACGTATCAAAACACGAATTGGTATGTCAGACTTAGCCCTGTCTTGGTTTAACTCTTATCTTACTGATAGGATGCAGTGTGTCTCCCATAACAATGTGACCTCGGACTACGTTAAGGTAACGTGTGGAGTTCCCCAGGGTTCGGTCCTTGGCCCTGCACTCTTCAGCATCTACATGCTGCCGCTAGGTGACATCATACGCAAATACGGTATTAGCTTTCACTGTTATGCTGATGACACCCAACTCTACATGCCCCTAAAGCTGACCAACACGCCGGATTGTAGTCAGCTGGAGGCGTGTCTTAATGAAATTAAACAAATGATGTCCGCTAACTTTTTGCAACTCAACGCCAAAAAAACGGAAATGCTGATTCGGTGTCCTGCTAGACACCGAACTCTATTTAATAATACAACTCTAACATTTGACAACCAAACAATTAAACAAGGCGACACAGTAAAGAATCTGGGTATTATCTTCGACCCAACTCTCTCCTTTGAGGCACACATTAAAAGCGTTACTAAAACGGCCTTCTTTCATCTCCGTAATATCGCTAAAATTCGCTCCATTCTGTCCACTAAAGACGCTGAGATCATTATCCATGCGTTTGTTACGTCTCGCCTCGACTACTGTAACGTATTATTTTCGGGTCTCCCCATGTCTAGCATTAAAAGATTACAGTTGGTACAAAATGCGGCTGCTAGACTTTTGACAAGAACAAGAAAGTTTGATCATATTACGCCTGTACTGGCTCACCTGCACTGGCTTCCTGTGCACTTAAGATGTGACTTTAAGGTTTTACTACTTACGTATAAAATACTACACGGTCTAGCTCCATCCTATCTTGCCGATTGTATTGTACCATATGTCCCGGCAAGAAATCTGCGTTCAAAGGACTCCGGCTTATTAGTGATTCCCAAAGCCCAAAAAAAGTCTGCGGGCTATAGAGCTTTTTCATTCCGGGCTCCATTACTCTGGAATGCCCCCCCGGTAACAGTTCGAGATGCCACCTCAGTAGAAGCATTTAAGTCTCACCTTAAAACTCATTTGTATACTCTAGCCTTTAAATAGACTCCCTTTTTAGACCAGTTGATCTGCCGTTTCTTTTCTTTTTCTTCTATGTCCCACTCTCCCTTGTGGAGGGGGTCCGGTCCGATCCGGTGGCCATGTACTGCTTGCCTGTGTATCGGCTGGGGACATCTCTGCGATGCTGATCCGCCTCCACTTGGGATGGTTTCCTGCTGGCTCCGCTGTGAACGGGACTCTCGCTGCTGTGTTGGATCCGCTTTGGACTGGACTCTCGCGACTGTGTTGGATCCATTGTGGATTGAACTTTCACAGTATCATGCTAGACCCGCTCGACATCCATTGCTTTCCTCCTCTCTAAGGTTCTCATAGTCATCATTGTCACCGACGTCCCACTGGGTCATTATTGTCACCGATGTCCCACTGGGTGTGAGTTTTCCTTGCCCTTATGTGGGCCTACCGAGGATGTCGTGGTGGTTTGTGCAGCCCTTTGAGACACTAGTGATTTAGGGCTATATAAGTAAACATTGATTGATTGATTGATTGAAAATGGAGGACGCTGATTTCAATGCCGGTAATTTGAAATCGCATAAATGGAAGAAGATTAAGAGCTATTCAGTAGGATTTAAGGTCCAAGCTTACATCACACTCAAATTTGTACTGCATACCTTTGGTAAGTGCCGAAGTGAGAAGAAGTTTTAAAATAATTAGCGCATGCTTATTTTTACCGCATGCCTTTGGTAAGTGCAGGAGTGAGAAGAGGTTTTAAATTAATTAGCGCCCCAGGGGCAATACAAGGAGGTACGGTATATTTACATCCAACACAATTTCCCAACTCATATGGAAACGGGGTTTGTAGAACGTAAAAAAACCACAGGCAGAAGCACAGGTAAAGAACAGCAGGTGGGCGGAGGATGGTTTCGATATCCTGCGCTGCCAATAGGACTTGCTTAATATTGCAAGGAACACCGGCACGCAGTGCCAGACAAACTTGTTCCCCTAAAGGCACAGCGAGGCTGGCACACAAGGGCTGACATTCAAGGATTCCTCCGTGTCAACATGTGTCATGTATCGTACTCGCAGCTCCTGTTCTCCCTTCAACCTTGACAGTAAGTATCGGGAAGTACCTGGCTTCTCACTTTCAATCCTCGCCAGGTACAAGGAAGATGCTTTCTCCAGAAAAAAAAATAAATAATTATTTATATAAGGTATAAAACTTTTACTACCGCCCCGAGACTTTATAACTTTTTCATGGAGTCCAAAAGGAGTTCTGATGTTTAAAAATGTCTGGTTTTCATTATAAAACTTGGCCGGAAACGTATCAAGGCAAAGTGACCCTTTCCTACCCTTCGTTCATAAATGAACAAGGAGCATTTGTTTACCTCTACAGCTTGCTCATTTTTTTTTTATTCTTGGTGTGTGCGCACACATTTTTGGTTCAGTTTGCTTTGCTGCTATTCTTAGTTGGGTCGATTGTGAACGCAGGACCGGACTAAACAGACCAAACTAGGGGAACAGGACTGCAAAAAGTCAGTCTTCATAAACAAGAATAAAAAATACAAAAATGAGGGGTATTTTATTTGAACTAAGCAAAATTATCTGCCAATAGAACAAGAACATTTCGGCTTGTCAACAATTTCCAAAACAAGTAAAATTAGCTAACCTCAATGAACCCCAAAATACTGTAAAATAAGTACGTTCTCACCAATAATGTCATGTTCTGTGGTCACGTTTTGTTTAGTTATGTTCTGTTGGTTTAAGACTCTTTTTAGTTCCTGTTTACGCTCGATTGTTTTGTCACCACGACGACCGATTATTTCACCTGTACTCATTTGGACTCACGCACCTGATTTGTTTAGGATTCACGCACGTGTTAATCATGTCACTATAATTGAAGCTTGTAGTTGCCAGGCAGTCGGCATTTATTCATGTCACGTTTAGCGAGTCTTTGGTTTCATATCCATAGTTTTGCCTTTGTGGTAGTTTTTGTATTTTAGTCAAGTTTGTTCTCCGCCTTGCGCGCGCCTTAAGTTTGCACTTTTTTATATATATATATATATATATATATATATATATATATATATATATATATATATATATATATATATATATATGTAGATAAATTTAAATATGTCTTTACCTTCACGCCATGTCCCGTCACCTTCTTTTGCATTCCGGGAATACAAACCACACCGTAGCCCCCGTTTTGATAAATAACTGTACTACTATATGAGTACGTATTGTTTCATTGAAAATATAACAGCAAAGTCCATTTGGCTGTCATCTGTTTTAATATGAGACACAATTGTGTCAAAATCATGATTTTTTTTTTCATGCTTGAAATAAGGAATTATTACTTCAAAAAAGTTGTTTTATACTTGTGAGTGTTGATGACACAGCCTTGCAACAGTGGATATTCTAGTTTCAAGCATGTTTTATTCAATATAGGTCATAAAATCTCAGCAACAAGCTCGAATATCTTACTGAGATAATTTAGGACCAAAACCCTTAAAACAACTAAAATAATCTAACATAAAATCTGATTAGTGAGAATAATTATCTCATCAGACAGCAAATAAGCAAATATCGCCCTTATTTGAAATACTTAATCTTACTTAGATTTCCGTTTTTGCAGTGTACCTGCACTGCAAGAAGTCAGTGTTCAAAAACAAGAAAAAAACAATTACAAAAATGAAGGGTATTTTATTTGAACTAAGCAAAATGATCTGCCAATAAAACAAGAAAATTCAGCTTGTAAAGACTTTCCAAAA